>NW_021963141.1:0-180691 GCF_901765095.1 Microcaecilia unicolor | reverse complement strand
ACAGAATACGGGAGATCCTGCCTATTTAGGTGTGAGTAACAGGGGCGTAGCTACGTGGGGCCTGAGGGGGCCCCCGTAGATTTGGCCCTGGCCCCCCCCGACGATCCCCTTGAACCCCCCTCCCACCACCAACCCTCCCCCGCCGCCCCGCTGCTTCAATACCTTGTTGTTTGCTGGCCCCGCCAGCCGAGAATCTAGTTCTTCAGCGCCGGAGTACGCCTTCATTCAATGCAGTTCCTGCTGATCACGCCAGGAACTGCATTGAATGAAGGCGCTACTCTGGCACCGAAGAACTAGATTCTCTTTGGCGGGCCAGCAAACAACAAGGTATTTGAAGCGCGGCGGGTGAGGGTTGGTGGCGGGAGGGGGGTTCAAGGGGATCATCGGGGGGGTTCAATGTGGCGTCGGCGTTGGCTGGGGGGGGCAGTGGCGGGAGGGGGCTAAACAGTGCCCCCCCCCCACCTAGGGCTGTGGCCCCCACTCCCAGCAAGGTCTGGCTACGCCCCTGGTGAGGAATTTGTAAATCCTCGTGCCCAAAACTGGGTAACATCCTGATACTAAGAACTATTTTATAACTGTTGCGCAACTTGCAGTGCTCAATGCTCTTTTTTTTTTTTGGCGCCCAAGTCTGGGTACCATTTACTGAGTCTAGTCCATTACCTTTTTTAAAATAAGCAAATCATCTGCACCTATGTCCCTTCCCTGTCCAGGTGCCCTGTTACACAATTAGCCTCAGGTTTTAGAATGGGGGGGGGGGGGGGGGGGGGGGGGGGGCCTCTTCAAAGCCCTTCACTACCTGGGTGAACTAAACTTGATCCTTCCTCTACTCGTGTAGTTTTTTTCAGAAACTTGCACAAACTATTTCAAATGCAGTTGATTAAAGAAAATATGTTCTTTCCCCTGATAATGAAAACTTTGTCTTGGACATGTAAGAATGTGAGGAAGTGGAGGAGTAGCCTAGTGCTTTGAGCACCACGTTGACATCCACGGCTGTCTGGTTCAAATCCCTCTGCTGCCGTGATCTTGGGCAGGTCACGAACCCTCCATTGCCTCAGGTATAAAATTAGATTGTGAGCCATCCAGGGACAGGGAAATATCCAGTGTACCTGAATGTAACTCACCTTGAGTTACTACTGAAAGAGGTGTGAGCCAAAATAAAAATAAAAAAAAGGCATACTCAAAAACAAAGCCTTGGATCTAAAGAAATTCATCTCTCTTGAGTTTTAGGATAAATTTGGATAATCCCAGACTGCACCACCATTAACTAAGGTGGAATTTTTTCTTAAAGCTAGATTTGTCATCATATCAGCCCTCAGAAAAAAAATGTCCCTGGAGGCCCAAGGGACATTTTTTGTGTCAGGGGGGTTAGGGGCACTAGGCCACCAGGGTGGGTGGGGGTAGGGTTGCCTACTGAGCCACCAGGGACATTTCTTTGGTGTTGGGGGGGTTAGAGGTGCTAGAGGTCCACCAGACCTTCCGACCCCCCCCCCCCCTGTATCTGAAAGGTGTGGGAGGGAGAAGGCCACTGGGCTACCAGGGAAACTTGTCCAGGGGGAGAAATGGGGAGCTGGAGGTCCACTAGACCCTTGCGTGCAGGGAGGGGGAACATCCTGTTTGACAGGTCTGGGCTTAAATGAAGAGAGTTCTAATGTGATGTTCACGCTTTCCAAAAATACTAGGACTAGGGGGCATGCGATGAAACTACAGTGTAGTAAATTTAAAACAAATCGAGAAAAGTTTTCTTCACCCAATGCATAATTAAACTCGAATTCGTTGCCGGAGAACATGGTGAAGGCGGTAGCTTAGAAGTTTAAAAAGGGGATAGACGGTTTCCTAAAGGACAAGTCCATAAACCACTACTAAATGGACTTGGGAAAATCCACAATTCCAGGAATAACATGTATAGAATGTTTGTGGGAAGCTCCAGGTGCCCTTGGCCTGGATTGGCCGCTGTCGTGGACAGGATGCTGGGCTCGATGGACCCTTGGTCTTTTCCCAGTGGCATTACTTATGTATGAGTAGAGCATCAAATTGCTTCATCTCTAGCCTTAGAAACAGAGAGCACATAACAGATTTTCTTGCTGAGATCTCATTGGCCGTGAAGAATGTATGAAAATCAGGTCAAGGAGACCAATAAAAGGCCTGATAAGCAAGGAACAATGCTTCAAAAGGGATCCTATAACTGATGGCAGCCAAAGCTCATTTGCCAGCAAAGGAGTGACAAGATCATATTTGCCCAAATGGTACAACCTACTACGGATGGTATGCAACTTTCTTTTTTTTTTTTTTTTTTAGATTTTCAGTTTAGCTCTTTCCTTTTTTCTTTTTCTGCCTGTCAACTCAAATTTCACCCTCTCACCCTTCTCCTCCTTTTTTACTTTACATATACCTATCAAATTTCCTTCTCTCACCCACTAGCTCTTCCATTCCCCATCTCACTCCGTCCCCAACTCTCCATTCCTTTTCATCTTTAGTCTACTCCCCATTACCATATTTCTACCCTCTGTAATCACTATCCTCTCATTCATTTCCCCCGTTTGCCCCCCTTCTGGCCTCTCCCACATGGTTCCACCATTCCCTGCGTTGTCCTCCCTCCACCCTTCCAGCCCAGCATCTGCTCCCTCTTTCTCCCCTCTCCACTCTTGTAGCATGGCATCTCCCTGACCCTTCTCTCTTCCCTCCTGCCCTTGGCAAGATACTGCCTCTAAGACTGAACACATTACTCCAGATGGGGTCTCACCAACGACTTTTACAGGGACATCAATACCTCCTTCTTCTGCTGGTTATACCTTTCTCTATGCAGACTAGCATCCTTCTGGCCGTGGCCACTGCCTTGTCACATTGTTTCATCACCTTGATTTCCTTGGACATTATCACCCCAAGGTTCCTCTCCTGAGCCGAGCTTACCAATCTCTCCCCTCCTATCTGGTACATCTCTTTTGCATTTCTGCACCCCAAGTGCATCACTCTGCATTTCTTGGCATTAAATTTTAACTTCCCAAAACTAAGAATCTTACTAATGTTAAAGAAATATAAATTATCAAAAATACATAAAACTTATACATTTTTATGTTTGGTGCTCAGTGATTATAGCAACCCAGTGTCTCACACTGGAAGCTAAAACTGATCATCAATCATCATTGCACCAGAACCTCCCTCCCTGCCAAAAAAAAAAATTGCATTCAATGTCCAAAAGCTGTTCATATCAAGTCCAAAAACTGTTCATGTAATATCCTAAGTACATAAGTATTGCCATACTGGGACAGACCAAAGATCCATCAAGCCCAGCATTCTGTTTTCAACAGTGGCCAATCCAGATCACAAATACCTGGCAAGATCCCAAAAAAGTACAAAACATTTTATTTTGCTTATCTCGAAATAAGCAATGGATTTTCCCTCAAGTCCATTTTAATAATGGTCTATGGACTTTTCCCTTAGGAAGCCGTCCAACCCTCTTTTAAACCCCCGCTAAGCTAACTGCCTTTACCACATTCTCTGGCAAAGAATTCCAGAATTTAATTGCACGTTGAGTGAAGAAACATTTTCTCCAATTTGTTTTAAATTTACTACTTTGTAGCTTCAGCGCATGTCCTCTACTCCTAGTATTTTGGAAAGAGTAAACAGATGCTTCACGTCTACCCATTCCACTCCACTCATTATTTTATGGACCTCTATCTTATCTCCCCTCAGCCGTCTTTTCTCCAAGCTGAAGAGCTCTAGCCACTTTAGCCTTTCCTCACAGGGACGTTGTCCCATCCTCTTTATCATTTTCATTGCCCTTCTCTGCACCTTTTCTAATTCCACTATATCTTTTCTGAAATGCAGTGACCAAAATTGAATACAGTATTCGAGGTGCGGTCGCACCATGGAGCGATACAAAGGCATTATAACGTGTTCATTTTTGTTTTCCACTCCTTTCCTAATACTACTAACTTCTGTTGGTTTCTTAGCTGCTGCAGCACACTGAGCAGAGGGTTCAACGTATCATCAACAACAACCACAAGATCCCTTTCTTTGGTCGATGACTCCTAACGTGGATCTTGTATTACGTAGCTATAATTCGAAGCTCCTCTTTCCCACATGCATCACTTATGCACTTGCGCACATTAAACATATCTGCCATTTAGACCACGCCAGTCTCACAGTCTCGTAAGGTCCTCTTGTAATTTTTTCACAATCCGCTTGCGATTTTAACAACTTTGAATAACTTTGTGTCGTCAGCAAAATTATATTACCTCAATAATTACTCCCATCTCTAGGTCATATATAAATATGGTTAAAAGCAGCGGACCCCCACTAACTACCCTTCTCCATTGAGAATACTGACCACTTACCCCCTACTCTTTGTTTTCTATCTTTTAACCAGTTTTAATCCACAATAGAAACACTACCTCCTATCCCATGGCTCTCCAATTTCCTAATGGAGTCTTTCATGAGGTACTTTGTCAAACGCCTTTTGAAACTCCAGATACACAATATCAACCCCAGCTCACCTTTATCCACGTTTGTTCACCTCTTCAAGAAATGTAATAGATTGGGTGAGGCAAGAGTTTCCCTTTACTAAATCCATGTTGGCTTTGTCTCATTAATCCATGCTTTTGAATATGTTCTGTAATTTTGTTCTTTATAATAGTCTCTACCATTTTGCCCCGGCACCAACGTCAGGCTCACCGTTCTATAATTTTCCCGGATCTCCTCTGGAACCTTTTTTAAAATCGGCATTACATTGGCCAACCCTCCAATCTTCCAGTACCACGCTCGATTTTAAAGATAAATGACATATTACTAACAATATTTCTACAAGTTCATATTTCAATTCTATCAGTACTCCTGGGACGCATAGCATACCATCTGGTCCAGGAGATTTGCTACTCTTCAATTTGTCAAATTGCCCCCATTACATCCTCCAGTTTATAGAGATTTCATTCAATTTCACTGGACTCGTCAGCTTTGAATACCAGTTCTGGCACCGGTGTATTGACTCCAAATCTTCCTCAGTGAAGACCGAAGAAAGATTCATTTAATCTCTCCGCTATGGGCTTTGTCTTTCCTGATTGCCCTTTTAACACCTCCTGTCATTAGCAGTCCAACTGATTCTTTTACTGCTTCTTGCTTTTAATATACCCTAAAAAAATGTTTTATTCATGTTGTAAATCCAAGGCTTAAATTATAGCTGTTCAAAGCTCAAGACAAAATTCACTGATCTGCTAGGCAGGTTCCTCATAGATGGGCAATTCTGGCAATGTTCATAGTTGTGAAACAAATGTTCATTCTAGTGGAGCACTAGTGATTATGTGAAATCATGTGACATATCCAAAATTCTTCTCCATTCCTAACATGGAACCATGTTTCGCCTCTTATTGGCATCATCAGGAGAACAGAACTAAAAAAAAAGCAAGTCAATCCCGCTGCTCAAATCATATCATAGCATTACAAAAATGTATACAAATAAATTAATCAAATATTTTATAAAAAGTTTTTTTTACAAATAACCTGAGAAGGAATGATGTGCTCCAACTCTCCACCACCCTCAACGACCACCACTACTACTACTACTACTTAACATTTCTAGAGCGCTACAAGGGTTACGCAGCGCTGTGTACAGATTAGAAAAGACCACGTCCCGCTCCAGGAGCTTACAATCTACTGGGCGAAATGTCAAGTAGGGGCAGACAGATTTCCTGAATAGAGGTATGGTGGTTAGGTGCCGAAGGCGACATTGAAGAGGTGGGCTTTTAGCAAGGCTTTGAAGATGGGCAGGAGGGAGGCCTGGCGTATGGGCTCAGGGAGTTTGTTCAGGCATGGGGTGAGGCGAGGCAGAAAGGGCGGAGCCTGGAGTAGGCGGTGGTGGAGAAGGGTACCGACAGGAGGGATTTATCTTGAGAGCGGAGGTTACGGGTAGGAATGTAATGGGGAGATGAGGGTAGAGAGGTGAAGGAGGGGCGTGCAGATCGAGTGCATTTGTAGGTTAAAAGGAGAAGCTTAAACTGTATGCGGTACCTGATCGGAAGCCAGTGAAGTGACTTGAGGAGAGGGGTGATACGAGTGTACCATTTCAGGCGGCAGAGTTTTGAACGGACTGAAGGGGGGATAGATGGCAAAGTGGGGAGGCCAGAGAGGAGTAGGTTGCAGTAGTTCAAGGCGAGAGGTGATGAGAGCACATGCGCTCAATACAACTAGGCTAACCTCTCCTTATTGGATAACCCAACCTCTAACTCTAATTGGTCAACCCCCCCTGTCTCTATATTGTCAGCCACTCAATCTCCCTGTTTAAACCTTGCAGGGCTACCGTACCCCAGGAGAAAACATATCTTTGTTCTTTTCTAATTAAAACAGCTGAAATATTACCCCCCCCCCCCCCCCCCCAGGTAAATTAACCTGTGTTAACACTATAAATCGCAGGTCATGATTATACTGAAACCATTGATAGACTGAACTTAATAAGTATTAGCTCTATGAGGCTTTTTCCTTCCTGTGTTAATTTGGGTTACTTCTCCAGTGAATTAAACTTAACAGTCATGATCATCCCTTCCCTTCTTCCCAGGGCAATTATACTTTTAGATCACGAACTAGTTCACAGTACGCGCTATTTTAGAATAAAAGAACTTTAACAGATTTTAATAGGAAACAGCATTACCCAAGAACCTCTAAGAAATTACAGTACAGTCTGATTACCCTGAGCTTCGCTAATCCAACCATCTGGCATATCCGATAGACCCCCCAGTAACATCACTGCATTGCCGTTAAGAAGTGTGCAGGTTCTCTTCCTGTTTTCCGGCTTCACACGCTGCTGGATAATGTTTTTTTTTTTTTGTTACATTTGTACCCTGCGCTTTCCCACTCATGGCAGGCTCAATGCAGCTTACATGGGGCAACGGAGGGTTAAGTGACTTGCCCAGAGTCACAAGGAGCTGCCTGTGCCTGAAGTGGGAATTAAACTCAGTTCCCCAGGACCAAAGTCCACCACCCTAACCACTAGGCCACTCCTCCACAATACTGTATTTTAAATACAGATACCCTATGCCTGTTCTTATTCGACAATAGCTCAGTCCCGTTTATGTCAGATAATTGAGCCTATACAATTCTACATACATTATCAAGTAGAGATCGCCCTCATCAATTAGCAACAAAAACCTAGGCCATTCATCTCAGCAAACAGAAATAATTGAACATGCACACTCATGAATGTAGGGGTCCTTTTACAAAGCCACTGTAGAATATGGGCTTAGCGCATGGTAGTGCAGGACTTTTCTTTTGCGTTAGGCCCATTTCTTCTGCAGCCATACAAACATCTATATACAAGAAACCACAGACAGATGCAGCTACCTCCACAACTCCAGCTTCCATCCTTCACCCTTCACATACAAAAGATCCATCATTTACAGCCAAGCCACAAGATACCACCGTATCTGCTCTGACCCAGGGACAGAGACAGACACCTTAAAAGCCTGACTGCATCCTTCAAACAGAAAGGCTACAACCCCAAATAATCTCCAAGAATATTGCCTCCTCCCTCAAAACACCCAGGGAGAATCTGATACAGTACAAGGAGAAAAAAAATCCACAGACAGAATCCCCCTTGTAGTGACATACAATCCGGAGCTGGAAAAACTGAGAAAAATCATAAGAGATCTACAACCTCTACTCCAGGAGGATGAATTACTGAAAGAGATATTCCCATCCCCACCAGTACTGGCCTTCCGACAGCCACCCAACTTAAAACACAAGCTAATCAGAAGTAAACTTCCATCACAGACTGAAAAGGAACAGAAGGGCCACTTCCCTGTAATTTATCCAGTTGCAAACTATGCCAAAATATTTCACAGGACCCCAAAGTCATCCACAAAGGAAAGATATTCAACATAAAGGGATCTTTCACTTGCTCATCTTCCAATGTGGTATATATCATTCAGTGTAAAAAATGTAACGAAGGATGCTATATTGGAGAAACAGGCCAGATGCTTAAGACAAGATTCAATTTACATAGACATCACTATGAACAATGCTGGTGCCAGTAGGGCTCCCACACCTTTGGTCAACATTTACAGGACCAGGACACTGTACCAGTGACTTCACAGTGAGAATCCTGAAAGGTAACTTTAAAACCATACAGGACATAAGACCTTTGAAGTCAGAATGCTTGAATATTTTAACACCCAACAGAAAGGACTTAACAAGGATCTGGGGTTCCTAGCCCATTATAAACTATAAAGCTGTATGTCTCTGTTGATCACCCTCCCCTCACCTATCCACACCCATCCTGTTTAAATACCAATGATATGCTTTGATGTCCCCATGCATACTTCCTACCCACCCCCCTCCCTCCTTCCTCCCACCCTGTCAGACTGTCATAGTAATGCTTGAATGTTTTCACTTATATACACTGTCAGCTAGCACATTTGCTTATTTCCGATCTGAGGAGAAGGGCAACCTTCGAAAGCTAATCAAGAAATGTATTAAGTTATGTCCAATAAACAAGGTATCATCTATTTTCTTTTCCATGTTTTATTTTGTTTGATTCTCTATTGATAACCTTAAGAGTGGACTAACACGGCTACCACACTCCTCTACTTTCTGCAGCCATAAACTGTGCCATTTTCCTATGATTTTTTTTTTCAGGCCCTGCACCCCGGTGCCCTTAACCACCTCCTATTTAGACGACGCTAACTGCTCTGACGTTAGAACATGCGTAAGCCAATTCCACTTACACTTCCATGCCCGTTCTCCACCCATGACACATCCCCAACCCAAAAAAATAAGAACAATTAGTGCGGTTACCACACGCTAATGGCAAAACTAATGTTGGCACTTAACACGACAAGGCCATTTACTAAGGTGCACTACCGTTTGTAGCGCGCACTAACCATGGGTGCTCTATCAGTTAGCACGCGCTAAACATGGTAGCTCGCCTCTAAAGCTGCTTAGTAAACAGGGCCCTTAGTAAAAGCATTCCTTAATTTGTCCTAAAGTAATATGAACCCCACCCACCCAAAAAAAATCTTACGATACTACATTCTAAACCTTAACTCCACACGGCAGCTTTCTATTAAAACCTAAAAAAGACAAAAACGACTATATCAGAAACATGAATTCGACAGGTTATTTTCAACCCCCCCACAACTGGCACGAAGTGTTTAGAAACCTTTATTCAAACAAGCAGACATACAGAGGGCATATAGAACACATAATGCCATACACACAGATACAAAAGAGGAAAACCACATTCATTGCATCACTGGCACAGAAACGCCTGCCATACACACCCGGGGTCCCGGCTCGAGGAGTCGAGCTTCGTAATAAAGCCTGCGGTCCTAAGCCCCGCCCCATCAGCCGAGGCCCCACCCTTCTCTCGGTCCGCCTTCAACTCGTGTTTCCCCCCCTCGCTCCCTGACGCGTTCCGGATTGGCCGCCGAGACACGCCAGGTTGGGAAGCTCGGCCTCCGACTGGCTTCACGAGCCAGCCCCCAGCCATTGGCTCCGGGTCGCGTGCCCACTGGGGTCACGGGATTCACCCGGAAGCGACGGCGCGTTGCTATTGGCTGCGGACTGCGGGCGCTCTAGGGCTGGAGGGAAGAATATGGCGAGGATGATGCAGCAGCTGAACGGAGCCCAGCAACCGCTGTTCCCATGGCTGAAGAGGGCGAAACAGCGGTGGACGGTTGCAGGCGGCGGCCTTCCCCGTTGGGGGCCGCAGCACGCGGGCGCCCGGGAGTTGGCGGAACTCTATTCCCCAGGTGTAGGGAGATAAAGGCTGGACAGAGGGGCTTGAGGGGACCCAGGGCCCCGTAGACCAGCCCCGCCAATGCATTGTCCAGCGGAGGTGGGGTTCGGTTTTCGAGCCACTGGGACGAATGCATCGCTTCTCTGGCTTTTTTATGGCTGCCCTTGAATTCACACGCCCAGACCTGCTTAGCTAAACGCAGCCTCTAGATTTTTCTGCCAAACTAGAATGTGTTTGCACAGAGTTGCGTGAAGTTGTCATGTCCGTTATGGAGGACGTTTTCTTGCAGTGGTAAAGGTGCTTTAAAACGGTGCTGTTAATGGGCAAAAGAGATCAGGCAACATAAAGTTAAGCATGTATTTAATTCCCGGTACTAGTGGCAGATGAACCGTGGTTTGATAAGCTTTGCAACCTGGAGCATCTTGCAGGTTTTGCTTTTTGAATGTTGGAAGGTTAATCTTTTTGCAGGTTTCAAAATGCAACGTGGACCATAATTATTGCAGTTAGTGAGACCGGTTTCTGTTACATTTCTGTTTAGGTCTCGGTACTAAAAATTCCCTGAGCTTAGTACACACCTACTGGTTATTAGTTAGGAGGCTAAAACCATTCTCTTTGTCTACTGAAAGTATGTGGTCGTGTATTAGTGGCATTTAACAACTTGAACCTTATGGCTGTGGAAATCTAGATTAAACTATGGCATGTATAAAAACATTTTGCCCCAGGTACATTGTAAACTGCTAAATATATATTTTTCTTTGGGTGGGAGGGGGCTAGAATTAAAAACTATTGACATACTGGAGTACTGGCAATGGTGTTTGCTAAACGGAATGTGGCTTTTTCCAAATGGCAGCCCAAGTCAAGTTACAATAACTCCTATGTTCTTAAAGCCATAGAACAAACAACCTAATTGTTTTGTAGGAGTGCTTGGATGTCATGTGTACTATCTGGTGAATTCAGTAGAATATTCAGATATTGTAATGTTGACATTTTATACAGTAGGTGTTTGTGTTCACACTTGGTTCTTATCAATTTTTGTACCAGAAATATAAAATAGCAGCTCAATATTCTGTTTGTATTTGTTAATGTTTTCTTTCTCGGATGTGCTTTGCTGCATTCAGTTTACAGTTTTTGACTACAAGTTGTGTACATGCATTTATCACCACAGTCAATGCTTACACTGGTGCATGAAAGCAATGAGGACTTCTCTATTCAGGTCTGCTAAAAATGATAAGGGCAGTGTTCTAGATGACTTCAGTTCATAATGAAAGGGTCCTTTCATAATGACTAGCCCTAGGCAGGATGTATGAATCAATAACAAGTAATTCAAATGGTATTTCTCATATCCTGCTTTAGAATTTACATTCTCCTTTCTCACATCGCCATTAGTATGGAAAACAGATATTCTTCTCATGGGTATTGTATATAAAGAGGAGAAGTTAGACTTTTATGTTCAGCGTGACAGGAGACAATCTGTTTAGCAGCAAATAGATAGGAATACATGATAACCCAAATTTTTGCTACAAAATTTTGTCTAGATTCTGCAGAAATGCTTAAGTTCCAAATTCACATTTGTTTTCTATATTGTCATAAAGAACAATTACACAGCTACCAGAGACCATAGATTAGTCTGCTTCACCTCAGTTTTCATTGGCCCGTCTCATTCCCTATGTCCAACAACTCTGTAACCTCCCTTCTTCTCTGAAGTTAGTTACTAAGAATAAGAAATTCCAATGCTGCACTGTCCAGCTTCTTTTCTCATACAGCAGTATTAATACACTGAATAATGCATGTTTCAAATGAGACAAAAAAATATTGTATATGCTGGATATGTACTGTTTTAGATATGTTTAAAGCGTTGGTCTGACAGTGTGGGGGGTGTCAACAACCAACTAACTGAAAAAGAATAGGTTTGCAGCCTATGTAGATGAGCTGCTCCTTTAAAAAAAAAAAATTATGGACGTAATCTCCTGCTGTGGAACCATTAGGCTGAAGCATCCTAGAATGTCGAAACTGTCACTATACTCTTAATTGTATTCATAGTTTCCATGTGTGTGTTTGCAAATCTGAATAAACACCATCTGAATACAATTATAGTTACACATCTATTGTCAAATGGTTCTAGCTAGTTTCGGTTGGCTGACTTTATCATGCCATTCCTGATTGTCTGTAATGCAGTCCATCATGCAAAATGAATTAGTGTCATCACTTCTACTGTGATTCCAGAGCGCATTTTAAGAGTGGAGCAACAGATTATCCTCTGTGTAGTGTGCTGCTTTGCATGATGTTTGCTCCTAATTTGTTTTTCTTTTCCAAGACAAGCTGATGCCATCAGCTGGGAATCAAACAGGGTTCTTGCAGTCAAAGTTTTTTTCCCCCACTTCTTTATGGGATGTAACTCTTGGGTAAATTACAGTTTTATGCTTTTAGCATGCCAGGCTTATTCACTGTACAAGAAATGTAGACTGATGGGGAAATATTAAGAATAAAGCAGTTGTTTAATGTCATTGTTATTCATAAAGTGGATTTATAGTAGAAAAGGACTTGGGGTAAGATGTTTCTTTGTTTGGAAACCCTTTTTCTTTTAATGAGGATAAACTGACAGATAATGTACAATAGTAAGGTTTTGAGTACTCAATTTGCCTTTAATTTTAATTATCAGACCTTCTGATTTGTATTGTTTTGGCATGATATGAGGGCAAAGGGGTTAGATTCGGGAGGAACACTAGAAATATGTTACAAAAAGGGTGGTGGAGGCAAGAAACAACCTCTCAGTGCAGGTAATGAAGGCAAAAAACAGTAACAAGAAAGTGATGGGTCCAACTTTGCATATTAGAAATGAAGCATATTGTTTCAATTTTAGGAAACCAATAAAAGCTTTTCTATTTAAGAAAGCTTTTCCCCTTGAAATTGGGTTGACTTTCTTACCTTAAAGGAGGAGGAGTAGAGATGGGATTAAAGGTGTTTCTTTTTTTTAGCTTGGAATGTTTGTTAGGCTTTGTTATATAGTAAGGTATTTTAATTATGCATGTGAAGTAATTCGGCTAGGAGTAAAACCATAGGCGAAGCAAATATTTTATTAATAGTAAGTAAGTCTGGGATGAGCACAGAAGGATTCTTAGTTGCAAGGAAATAACGAGAAAGAACAGATTACCGTATTTTTCGGACTATAAGACGCACTTTTTTCCCCCAAAATTGGGGAGGAAAATGGAGGGTGCGTCTTATAGTCCGAAGGTAGACTTCTCCCTACTCACGCGATCTTCCCTGGTGGTCTAGTGACGTCGGGGCAGGAAAGAGCCCCCTCTTTCCTGCCCAGCGCGCTGCTCTCCATCCTCCTGTATACAGCCTGATGGTCTCGGCGAGATTCAAAATGGCCGCCGAGACTTCAATTCTCGGCGGCCATTTTGAATCTCACCGAGACCGTCAGGCAGCCAATGCATACAGGAGGATGGAGAGCAGCGCGCTGGGCAGGAAAGAGGGGGCTCTTTCCTGCCCCGACGTCACTAGACCACCAGGGAAGATCGTGTGAGTAGGGAGAAGGGGTGACAGGGCCGGGGGGGAGGGCGGGATTCGGACAAGACGCACCGGAGCACCTAGGTTTTAGAGTTGGGAAAAAGGAAAAAAAAATTTTTTCCTATTTCCCTCCTCTAAAACCTAGGTGCGTCTTATAGTCCGAAAAATACGGTAATTGGAAAAAAAATTGTGCAGACTAGATGGCATTTTATTTAGTTATTTACACAGATTTTCATCCCTCAAACTTTTATAAAGACCATTCTATGTAGGTACATCTATAAAAGCATTAACAGCTTAGCATGTGTTTTTTGTGAAAACTGTCCTCCCTGTTTACTAAGCCACACTTTAATGCCGACACAGCCCATTCACTTTGAATGGACTGTGTTGGCATTAAAGTGTGGCTTAGAAACAGTATTTGCTTGAGGAAGTGCGGGTCTAGAACAATGATTTGAGAACCAGGGAACCACTGTTCAAATCCCACTCACATTCTTAGTGACCTTGGCAAGTCACTTTGGGGCTCATTTTCAAAGACTTACAAAGTTCCATAGTTCTGTCATGCTATAGCAAGAAATAAACTATGGTTTAACTTTTGCTTTTGCCTGTGGCCATAGCATCTTTTGCCTATGCATTACTTTTGGTCTTATGATTTTGGCAGCAAAGAAAATCGTCATGACTCATTATATGTATACCTTAAGGTCTAAAAACAATAAACATAAATGATAAAAAAAAAAAAAACAACTGTGGTGCACCTTTTGAAATTCCAATTCAATTTCAAAATTATGTGCATGCATTTCATACTTGTGAAAAGAGATCTGTTAGGTAAACTGCTTTGATCTGCTAAGTTAGCAAAGGCAGTATAGCAATGCTAAATAAACATAGGTTACTAAGTGCTTTGAAAATACGCCTCTCTGTCTCCCGTTGTCTTAGGTATACTGTTAGGTTTTAAGTTCTTTAGGGAAAAACTTACAGTATCTTAGTACTTAACATCATTATCGGACGGCAGCGGTTCCCAAACTTTTTCGGCTCACGGAACCCATAGTATCCAAGCAGATTTTTGTGGCAGCACCCCCCCCCCCTAGCCACATACATCTCCCTTTCCTGCAGCCCCTCTTCCCAGAAAATCCAGCACACAGTTCCCTGCAGCCCCTCTCCTCCCATAAATCCAGCACACCTCTGCCTTCCCCAAATCTAGCATTGCTAACTACCAGCTACCACCTTTCCTACTGGTCTAAGATCACTGCCGCTTCCTTCTCCTTCCTCCGCCACCACTGCAGTGCTTGCAGCTTACATTTTCGGGCTGTCCGCAATTCACACAGGCAGGCTCTCTGGGTCCTTCCCAGTCAACCGCATCCGGCCCTCTCTGATGCAGCTTCCTGTTGTGAGGGCTGGACGCGGCAGAGGGAAGTTCCCTCAGTGCCTGTTTGAATCGCGGACGGCCCGAAAATGTAAGCTGCAAGCACTGCAGCGGCGGCCAGGGAAGAAACAGGAAGCGAAGATTCCAGACCTGTGGGAGGAGAAATTAGGGAGCAATGCTGGATTTGTGGGCGGCGGGAGGGGAGGTCAAGATGTGCCACAGCGCACAGTTTGGGAAACGCTATCGTATGGTGCTATGTAGAATTATCAACAACCAGGATTGAGTCGGGCACACAACTGGGTGATGTCATCCAGTGGTGCTAGTATAAAGTTCTGAGCACATGCGACCCCTCCCATACATAAGTATTGCCATACTGGGAAAAGACCAAAGGTCCATCGAGCCCAGCATCCTGTTTCCAACAGTGGTCAATCTAGGTCACAAATACCCAGCAAGATCCCAAAAATGTACAAAACATTTAATACTGCTTATTCCAGAAATAGTGGATTTTCCCCAAGTCCATTTAATAACGGTCTATGGACTTTTCCTTTAGGAAGCCGTCCAACCTTTTTTAACTCCGCTAAGCTAACAAAGTGGTCGTCTCAGCACCTCTGTTTGTTTTTTTCCACTTCACTTAACAAATGTAAAAACAAACTCTCCCTTCTCAACCTAAATTTTTCCAGTGTTTTTTTTTCCAATGCTGTTTTTGTAGTTTTTCTCTTGCTCCTGGGAACATAAGAATTGCCCTACTGGGTCACACCAAGGCTCCATCTAGCCTAGTATCCTGTTTTCAACAGTGGCCAATCCAGGTCACAAGTACATGGCAGAATCCCCCAAAGTAGCAAGATTTCATATTACTTAGCCTCATGTGTAAGAAATGGTTATCTCAAAGGTTACCTTAATAACGGTTTATGGACTGTTCCTCCAGGAGTTTCTCCCAAGCATTCTTTAAATCCAGCTTCATTAACTACTTTTACCACTTGCTCTAGCTCTGAGTTCCAGAGAAACAAGGACTATGTTACCAGAATCAGGATTTTGTCCGTGTCCGACTGTGGCAGAAAACTTTAGAATTTTATCATGCATACTACTACTACTACTATTAAACATTTCTATAGCGCTACTAGACTTACGCAGCGCTGTACAAATCAACATGAAAAGACAGTCCCTGCTCAACAGAGCTTACAGTCTAAATTGGACAGACGAACAGACAGCTAGGGGTGGGGAAATTGCAGTGGTATGGGTGATAAGTGAGGGTGTTGAGTAAGAGAGTCATGGTTAGGAGTCAAAAGCAGTAGCAAGAGGTGGGCTTTAAAGCCTAGACTAGAAGACAGCCAGAGACTGAGCCTGACGTACTGGCTCAGGGAGTCTATTCCAGGCATAGGAGCAGCGAGATAGAGGAACGAGCCTGGAGTTAGCAGTGGGGGAGAAGGGGGACAACATACTAAATGTTTCTTATGCTTGGATCCTGACCACATCAGAAGAATAGTAAACGTTGTGCTCAAACGTCACCATTAGCACAAAGAAACTGTCTGTGTGAGCACTTCAAAGCTGAGAGGAAGCTGCTCCTAGATACATTGCACAGGAATAACTCCTGCAAAGGCATTTTCCTCCTGTCCAATCGAGAATCTTCAATAGAGAAGCCCATCAACCCCAAGCGCAGTCTCTTAAGAGTCGAGCTGGCTGCCAAAGGGGGAGATCCATTTGAGATATCCAGACTTTTACAGTGCAGCCGCTTCTGGAGAGATTGCTTGCATGAACTCTGGTGAAACCTCTGACAGGTACAAGCTGGCCAGCACAAATACTTCTACAGTTAAAAGGAGAGTTTACTCACTCTTCGGTTTCTCTTTGCTGAACCTTATGACTGCAAAGGCATGTTTTAGTGCAGAATGATCTAGTAGTGTGCAATCTTGGTTAGTGGTGGATTTGGGTCTTTCTCTTACACATCTTTCTTTCTTCCAGAGTGTTTACTCTCTTCTCCAAAGATATTCGCATAGCTTTTATTTCAGAAATATATAGAGGCCCCTAAGATAACAGTAGCTTTGCTTGCTCATGGTGCACTGAACTGTTCCACATACGGCAAAATCTACTTTCCAGTTGGCCTGTTTCTAAAAGATTAGATATGAAATATAAAATATGTCCAGGTCCAGGATGCAACAAGGTTCAGCTATCACACTGTTTAGTAGTAGCAGAAGCAGTGATGAGAGAACTGTGGCTGCACAGATGGTCTTCAAGAGCGTTTTGGCTTCCTGAACCATGGGATACTTTTCCGAGGATTTCACAGCAGAGATGGTGTCCCATCTATCAAAGAAGGGAATAAGTGGCAGACTGGCTAATCTACTGAAGAGGGATTTAAATTAGAATTGTTGGGGCAGGGTGGTCAAAGTTCCCAGGTAAGTGAAGCATTAATACCTCCACACAAATGGGGGGGAAAGAGGCAACATCTGGAAAACAGTATAAACTAATGCCCAAAGTATGGGAAATAAAGTTTTAGATCTTGAGGCTGTGATGGAAGAGGCTGATTTGGATTTAGTGGCAATCACAGAGACATGGTTCACAGAGAACCATGACTGGGGTATACTGTAGTAATACCGGGCTATAATCTGTTCAGGAAAGATAGGGTAGGAAGAAAGGGAGGGGGAGTGGCATTATATGTTAAAGATAATATTAAAGCCACACCTACAGGGTAAGGAAGAGGCACTGTGAGTCACACTGTGAGTCCATCTGGAAAGATGGAATGGCAAACGTATTTACATTGGTATAATTATACAGGTCTCCTTCACAGACAGAAGTAGATAGAGATTAATTGAAGACATTCAAAATATAGCTGTGAAAGGAGAAGTACTACTAATAGGTGATTTTTAATATGCCAGATGTTGATTGGAGTATCCCTGTTGTGGGGTCTTTTAGAATAAGGGTGAGCCTGGATTCTCTACATGGAGAACTATTCCAGTAGTTGGTAATGGATCCTACGTGGGATGGGGGCCGTACTGAATTAGTGCTCCTGTTGGTCCCCGGCAGTGGCGACATTGCTTTTCCCCTGGCCTGTTCTGCATTCTCTGACATCACTTCCTGTTGCTGCATGGGTGGCACATGTCAGAGGGAAAGTTTGGACCAGGCCAGAAGCAGCATTTGTGTAATGCTGTCAGGGACCAAAAGTACATAAGTAATGCCACACTGGGAAAAGACAAGGGTCCATCGAGCCCAGCATCCTGTCCACGACAGTGGCCAATCCAGGCCAAGGGCACCTGGCAAGCTTCCCATCTTTACGTAGACTGGCGTGGGAATTGTCATGATGAATCGTGTGGGGGGGGGATGCTGATCACGCTGAGGACAGGGATTGGGAGCGGAAAGAGCAGAAGAGATGTTTGGAGGAGACAGTAGACGCTGCAACGTGATTAATTTTTAAATCCTGATTAGTACTTAATTGCAGTTAACTGCAGTTAATGCATTAACTTGCAACCCTAATTTTCTTCAGGCTCTTAGATTCCTTATCAACTTTCAGATGCCCACAATTCATCCAGCCAACAGAAGGTTGTTTTCACTCAGTGCAGTAGGTCTGTACATCAGAGCATCGTAGAATTGTTATGCACAGAATTCTGACATGCGAGATTTGCAGTCAAGCATGCAACAGCTGAGGAGACATAGCAAGGGTTGGGAAAATGGAAGTGTATGCCTTTGTTTACTGCATTTGTACTTTGAGTTTCGTACTGAGGCCCAAACAGAACTTTTATAAACTAACAAAGTAATAGGAATTGGACACAATCATGTTATTTTGCTCATTTTTATACCGCACAATCTACCATTCTTGGCGGTGTACAACAAAATATACAAAATCATTGTACACAAGAAATCCACACAAAATCACATATAAAACAGACAAACACTCCCTTCGTACTGTAGGTCTACCGACCTGACTTTTCACAAAATGGCACAGTCTACACCCTGGTGAACTACTCAGTCTGAGGAAGCACACTGATGAAAGAGAAATATCTTTACCATCCGTTTAAATTGATCCAAGGATCCAATCATTTGCGGCGTTGGAGGTAAAGGTCCCATGATATTAAAAAAATTTGAAGCTCTATATTAACACACCACCCATAAAGTAGGCACATCAAATAAATTTACCGTAACAGATCTCAAGGATCTAACTAGCAGAGATAATAGATGGTACAGTATCAGTTACTACTTTAAATACTAAGAACAGTATGAATCTGAAATTCTATTGGAATCTAATGCAGCTTCATCAGTATTGGAGAAATATGATCAAACCGACTCAATCCAAACAAAATTCAAGCAGTAGCATTCTTGGCAGTTTGTAAAGCTCTTAATGTCTGCTTAGAAACTCCAGTTAAGACTATTGCAGTAGTCATACAGGGGCATCACAATGCTTTGTATCACTAGTCTACAGTTCTCAATTGTCAAAATCCCGCAGATGCCTAATTACCTTCAGTTTCATGAAAATGGTACTAGTTACCTTTTTTTACATGTTCTCGCATGCTCAAAGATGAATCGAGAACAACACCTAAAGTATGCAATTTCTGTACAATCTTAATGTCGCACCCATCAACAGAAAAGAATTCAAGAGTATCTAGAGTATCAGATCCCACTATTATATTAGAACCCATTTTTCTATTTCCACGCACTGTAACCAAGAGAAAACAAAGCAGAACTGGTAAGTGGCATTATCATGTTGCAGAACAGACTTTGAGGCTCATTTTCAAAGCATTTTTAGACTTACAAAGTTCCATAGTAACCTGTGTGCTTTGAAAATGAGCCCCTGTGTAAGTGCTTTGAAAATACGTCTCTGTCGGTTAAGAATTTCTGAAACTAAGGGCATCTTTTTTTTTTTTTTTTACTGATGACAACTAACTTTTATTTAATTAACACAAAGTATTGTTTGGACTAATTTAAGCAGTAGACGGTCTTCTCCATCTTAAAACACGCAGTAGAAAATATTTTCTACCGCAGGGCACCTACCTTGTGGTAACGTCTGTTGGCGCGCGCTGCATGTTTACCATTAAGTCAATGGGTAGTGGTATGGTCTCTAGCTGAAAATAGATGCGTGCTGGTTTCATTTTGCCACACGTCCATTTTCCGACCCATTAAAATAATCCCTTTTTTCCCCAGACACGGTACAATAAGGGTCTGGCATGCGTCAAAAACGCCCCCCTCCAAAAAAGTCAATTTATCAGACACGAACATAGGGGCCCTTTTACAATGGTGTGCCAAAAACTGGCCTGGGCAATGTGGGGGCGTTTTTGACGCATGCCAGACCCTTATTGTACCGTGTCTGGGGAAAAAAGGGATTATTTTAATGGGTCGGAAAATGGACGTGTGGCAAAATGAAACCAGCACGCATCTATTTTCAGCTAGAGACCATACCACTACCCATTGACTTAATGGTAAACATGCAGCGCGCGCCAACAGACGTTTACCACAAGGTAGGTGCCCTGCGGTAGAAAATATTTTCTACTGCGTGTTTTCGGCATGCCAAATTCAGAATTCCTGCCCAGGGCCTTTACGTGCCTTTGTAAAAGGGCCCCATAATGTCTGAAAAATAGGAAAGAAAGTTTAATATTTAAGTATGATATCCAAAGGGTTGTTCTAGGAGAGGTGAGGGGAATATTGAAGATTATATCAGCCCTGCGTGTTGTATAAGCTGGAAAAGTGACAAATAGCATGAGACAGGTTCATTTTCATAGTGATTTTCAGTGGGAAATAGTCTCAAATAGTTGCTTGAGGATACTCACTAATTATTCTTGGCCATTTTTGTTTTGAGTTTTGTAATAATTCAGACATGTTAATCCAAGTAGAGCTGCATGAAGGGAGTGGGATCTCGGTTACAGTGCTAGATTGGTTTATTTCATACTTGCAAAATCGTCACTATACAGTATTGCATGAAAACTCTTTTTCCACCCCTTTCTGTCCTACTTCAGGAGTACTGCAAGGGTCTATTTTATCCCCAACACTATTCAACATCTTTTTGGCTCCTCTTTAGACGCTTATTCAATCCCTTGGCATGACTGCATTCGTATACACATTACATTCAGGTACTTGTTCCTCTTAACACCGGCTCAACGACTGAAATTTCCACTGTCAACCATGAAATTGCTCAGATCACTGATTGGCTTACACAACACAAATTAGCTCTTAACCCAAGTAAATCCAAAACCATACTTTTTTCAATCTAAACCTGGTCCCGCTTTACCTGCACCAATTCTAACTAATATTTCCGTACCCCAGGTTGAAACCATCTGTATTCTTGGAATACTTATAGACTCCAAATTATCATTTGGTCCATAAATCTCTTGGGTCATTAGACGTTGCTTCTACAAGATGCCACTTATTCGCTCTATACATACTCTAATTCTCTTGACTGCACTAAATATACTGATTCATTCATTAGTCATTTCTCAAATCGATTACTGTAACTCCCTTTACAAAGCCCTTCGAGCCAGACATCTGCCGCCTTCAGAACATTTAAAACCCTGCATATTCGTCTAATCACCAGTTCACATAAATAAGACCACATTACCCAATCTCCAACTGTGTAATCAAGCATGTCTCATGCGGCACCTCCGGGATTAGATACTTAATACAGAACAATTTACTCCGATCAGTTGGGAATATGCACTATATAAACCTTGGCATGTAAACTTCCTATTACAGGTTCAATCAAAATGTTTACCGCCAACATGTAAAAAGTATTCTATTACAACCCTTAAGACAGGTCTGGCGCTCTCTCATGACAGCTTGGAATCAAAACCCAAATATTAGCGATCAGCTTCCACTCCGGGGGAATGGAGATTTTCCACCTGGACTGGAGGCTAGGTTAATCAAGAGCTGGTCAGACATGGGAATGACCCTAATGAAACACATAGTAAATGAGGAGGGAGGTTTATACACATTTCAAGACCTGTGACAGAGGCTTTCTCTAACCAACAAAGATCACTATACATACAGACAATTACATCACTATTGGTACAGCTTAGACCAAGAGGATTTGGGCACAAAATTGGGACAAAAACTCCGAGAATTCCTAAAAGGGGATACACATGGTCACGTTTCCATATCCAGTTTGTACCGGGTCCACCCCGAAACTATGGAGCACTCACAGAGGCATGGAGCAAAGACCTGGGATATGAATTGAAGGGAGTAAATTTTGCAAAATTGATAAAAGATATCCCCAGGCAAGTAGGCGGGGCAGAGCTACAGGAGAGCCAGTATAGGATATTACATAGGGGATACATAGCACAAACACAAGCAGCAAGAGCTGGCTGGGCACAGGTTGCTCAGTGTGTAAAGTGTAGACGAGGGAGAAATACATTTTTGCATGCATTTTGGAGTTGTATCAAAGTGAAAATCTTCTGGAAAAGGATCCATAATTACTTTGAGACTCTTATAGGTCACAGACTAATCCCCTCGTGGAGAGGGGTGTTATTAATAAAAGGGGGGCCTATGAGCTATCAGACAAGAGCATGGATCTAATACTGGGTAAGGCATACGCAGTGGGGAAAAAATGTATACTGAGGCATTGGATGCAAGAGGAACCACCCACCATCTGGTTTTGGATGAATAAATTCCATGAGTTGATGTTATGGGAGGCTAGAGCAGCACGAGGCACCCCAGAGAAAAGAAAAGCATTTATTTCTATCTGGAACAGATATTTGCAAAATATTTCCCATAAAGCGAGAAGCACAGTTCTCAATAATCTGCCTATACTGTAAAGGGGAAGGTGGGGGTAGCTAAGTAACTATAGATTGGGGGAGGTTAGTTGACGAATACAAAGTTAGGGAGGTACGCACAGAAAGAGTTGTAAAGTGCCAAGAACAATAACTTACACTCTGGTAGTTGTAGCACGCGGAGAGGTAGAGGTAGCTAAACCATGAAGTAAGAAGAAGGTTCCATAAGAGTAGAGGGGGAGGGAGGTGGGGGGGAGGGGGCATAGAATTGGGAAGGGTAATACTCAATGCATATTGGAGGGACGTGTGTATTATTAGCTAGGAGAGCAATCCTCTGAAAGAACACATTAAGAGGACCCGCCTGCAAATACAGTTGGGATAATACACAGAGTAAAACACGAGATATAATTATTGGCGTTTAATATAGAAATTTATTGTTAATAGTTACACAACTGTACTGTAATTATACATGTACACATCATAAATATATAAGAAGACAAGAGGGAAGGGATAGGGGAGGAAAGATTGGAAAACATTGATGATAGAAGTTTCAGGTTCATTAACATGTGATAGAATTATTTATTATAAGATGTATATTGATTGAAATGGACTTGTATACCATGTGAACTCATCAATAAAAATTATTGAAACATAAAAAGAATATGACCACATTACTCCATATCTTAAGGAAGCCCACTGGCTTCCAATAAGCCACTGTATTACCTATAAACATTTACTACTTGTCTTCAAAACATTGCAAACAGAACAACCCCTCTATCTCTTCTGCCACCTTGTTTCTTACTGCCCGGCTCGAACAAGATCAGCACAACAAAACCAATTAGTCATCCCAAGCTATCGAGAGATAATTCACAAGCACACAAGGCACTGCATTTTCAGTGTACAAGGCCCCCAACTTTGGAACAGTCTTCCAGCTTCCCTTCGCGTACAAACCTCGCTTGAGAAATTTAAGAAAGACTTATCTGTTCAACGATGCATACCATTAAACATCTTTCAGCTGGCACCTTGGAAAACTCTCGAAGATAGTATGTGTTTCCCCTCATGTTTTTACCCTCCTCCCCCATCCCCATCTGTCCTATTTAATATTGTAGTTCTACCCCTTCTCCTTCAAATCATGTCTAACTATCTACCTTTTTACTGTTTTGCTTCTTGCCTTTCTCTCTTTTAGATTGTAAGCCGGGCCACAAGGTCTCCCATAGGGCGGGATAGTAAATAACTAATAAACTTGAAACTTGATATAAATGTAGTGGTTAGAATACTATGCTACAACTCAGGACATCAGGAGTCTCCTCTTCATGAGCTGTGAACATGTTTTCTCTTCCTTCAGTTTTTCTTATCACTCGGAGCAGCCATGTACTGGCAGGTCGCTTGCATCAGAACTGGCTGTATCTAAGACCCATCTTGGAGTCGCTCTGTGCTAGCAGCCTGTTAAATTCACTTCGGATGAAAATTTGTCTGTTCCATAGCTTTTGTTGTTTCAGCTATAAATGCCTTCATGTGACTGGGATTGCCAACAAAAGACCTCATTTATCGCAACGCACTTTGCCTGTGCTGTTTACCCTCCCTGACGAATACAAGAAGCTTTGATGACTGACAGCTTATTTTGTAAAAAGCAATTAAAGCAACCCTCTATAAATCAGGATTTCTCTTGTGGTATATATTCAATCCGACTTTTTTTCACTCGCAAATGGATTTGTATGACTGCCCACGTTCCCCCTCAAAGCTTTTTGTCACTTGCTGTTGTGGCCCAGTCTTTCTAGCTGTACTGTTGCCTGGATAACAACTGAATGTAGAATCACTTTACATATACTGGAATGCATTGTAAAGGAGAAACGTGCACACAGTCCAAGAGCTATAAAAAATTGCAAGGAAGAGAGTTTAAGGAAGGGTCTGACTCAAATACAGAGTCTTGGACATGGACTGCAGTTTTTTGTAGCTATTTGATTAAACGGCTTAACTAGCGAGGGGAGTTTTACTGTGTTCTTTGATCACCTATGATAGTGTGTAAAATGCTAATTTTTTTTTTCTTTTCCTTCATTTCCAGGAAAGAGGTTGCAGGAATGGATTTCTGTCATTCTGTGCTTCTTTTTGATATTCTTCAACTTCTGTGGCCTGATTCTGTATTCAAGGTTGGAACATATCATGACGATCATGGTTGGAGTGTGTAAGTGAAAAGCCCCTCTTCTTATGTTAGATATATAGTGAGCAGGGCCATGTGGTATCTGGATTGTTGCTGTCTCTGGACATAGGCTTGTAGAAATAATCTGTCATCTACAAAACCCCAAAAAGAATATGATCACCAACAAAAATGACCTCTTATGCATGTGTACCATCATTTCACTGTGGGTAGGACCCAATTCAGACTTTTGGTTAGTGGGATAATGCCCACTGAGGTATAGAGCCCTCTTGTAATCTGGGGATTTTCAGAAATAGGCTATTTACACTGATGCTTTGGATTAGAGGTGGGGCACATATTAAGATTGTAAAGAGGTTTTGTGTTGTTCAGAGGAATTAATATTGGGTTATAGAGTTTTTCCTGTTGACAGTGAATCAGGGGCGTAGCCACAGGTGGGCCTGGACGGGCCCAGGCCCAGCCACTTTTGCTCCAGGCCCGCCCAGCCTCTTCTGCCCGCTCTCCCCGTCTGCGTGGTCTGCTCACTTTTATTGTCCTGAAGCGCCGTTCTCCCTCCAGCACCGGCGATTCCCATAGCCAGCCTTCTGCCAGCGCACGTCGTCGGGGCCCCTTCTCAGACACGTCCCGCCTACTCTGCAACTTCCTGTTTTTCACAAAGGTGGGACACAGGAAGTTGCAGAGTAGGCGGGACGTGCCTGAGAAGAGGCCCCGACGCGCGCTCTGGCAGAAGGCTGGCTATGAGAATCGCCGGTGCTGGAGGGAGACCGGCGCTTCAGGTCAGTAAAAATGACCACAACTGACCCTGTGCAGGGGCTGTCGCGGGGGGGGGGAGATGGTAGCGGGTGGAGAGGAAATGCGAGGCCTGTGCCCACCCAGTCCACCTCCAGGCCCATCTAAAAATTAAACTCTGGCTACGCTACTGCAGTGAATCCCATAAAAAGATGTAAAACACTACTGAAGAGTAATCCAATTCATACGTCAAAAAAGGGCATTTATATAAACTAAAGTGGAAAAACCGAAACCTAGTATATTCTGAGAATTTTGAATAGTAGATGAACTTTCTATTGTTTATTCACCACACCCCCACCCCTGGCGCTAGGTCAAAAATATTTGCCATGTAGCAGGCCAAGCATTTACTTGGAACCTTAAAATGGAACAATGTTCCTATAAACAAAACCTTAAAGTTTTCCATTTAGCTTTTGTAGT
The DNA here is from genome assembly GCF_901765095.1 of Microcaecilia unicolor. Lineage (NCBI taxonomy): Eukaryota > Metazoa > Chordata > Amphibia > Gymnophiona > Siphonopidae > Microcaecilia > Microcaecilia unicolor. The sequence continues at coordinate 155,069 of NW_021963141.1, read as the reverse complement.
CTCAAATAAGAGAAGGTCAGAGAAAAAAGCTTGACTCCATATATAGTTGAGTTTGAAACAAAATTTAGAATGCTGAAGCTCATTTACTGATGAGTTTTGGGATCTGTGATCATTGAACTTGGAAGTCTTCTACTGGTTACTATTTAAGGTACGTTGTTTGATCTGTCATGCCTTAAATGGAGATTTTTGTCTAGTCCAGGAAGAAATTTAGTGCAAATCCTGAAGAAAAAGTAGTAGAGCCTGCTGAACACAATTCAACTGGGCTAGTAGAAAAACTTCATTCCAGTCTCCACCGCCAGCACCAATATGACCTGATTTTAACTTACTCATTTTCACAGAAACAAAGACACCGATGAATCTACAGATATATTACAAATGTCACCTAATCCAGATTTATATAGGCAAACATTTAGCATTCATTTACATCAAAATCTCACCTTAAACTCTCTTAATCGAAGGGACTAAAATGGTACATCCCAGTGCACGACTGAGGCTTCCAAAATGGCCATTGGGATGTACCATCACCTCTTGAAACAGCTTCAGTGAAACACAGAGAATCTCTGTCAGGAGCTTTTGGATTATTTCTTCCTCTTCTGTTGATTTTTGGTGGCTTTTTCAAAGATAAGTGCGTTTAAAATTTGCATACGAAACATTTAAGCCTGTTTTGATTAACGAAAAGGGAGGCAGCATTGTGACACTGTTGAAATATTGGTACGTTAAATGGAGGGGTTTTTTTTTTTCTGACCAATGATAATTATGAGCCAACATAAGCCAGTTTACCCTGCATGTGTTAAGAGCTCTTTTTGTGACTGGTTTTCTTTTTTTTTTTTCTCTCCCCTTGTTTTTTCTTTTGCTTCTTTTGGATTTTTTATTGCTTTTTCAAATACCAAATTCAGACTTCATAATGTCTTTGTAGTAGACAGTGGTTATTTTTTTTTCTTGACGTTTACAAAGGCGCGCTATAGGCGTGTTAGCATTTTTAATGCGTGTTAAACGCTAACGCGCCTATAGGAATGTATTGGCGTACTACTGTGTAGCGTGCCTTAACTTTATAGGCATGTTAAAAACGCTATCGCACCTTAGTAAACATACCCCTCGGTGTCTGTTATCTTTACCCATTAATAATTGTGTTGCCAAGTTTGTGGTTCCCCTAATTTTTTCTATTTTATTTGTTCATTCTGGCCAGGTGGTTGGTATTATGTAACTGCACCACTATTTTTCTTTTTCCTTCACACATGGAATTTTTATCGATAAAGGTTCCACAGTGTATTCTGAATTCTTCTGTGTGGGTTAGGGCAATGTTTTAGACTTGGACACAGACCAGGGATTTATTTATCTCATGCTGCTTGAGAATCGATAAACAGTGACAGTCTCAGCCATAGTGATTGAAAATAATGGTTTTCTGGTCATTGTTTAATCTGAAAACTTTCCTTATCACTGGAAAGCAACAACAAGGTGGGGTGGGGAGGGACCAAGAAAAAAAAACTGCCTTGAGCTTCATTAGACAAGTGATCAACACATTTGATAACTAAATACATAAATAGTGAAAACAAATATTTTAAAAAAAAATTTTGATTAAGGAGATGGCAACCCGTTCTTCTACCATCACTAAAGCTCAAAATTAGAGGTTCATTGCATTAACCATGCCACAAAGTGAAGCCTTTAGGGCATGGCTAATCCAATGAACCTCTATTGAATAAGGCTTAGTTGCATTCTGCGAAAGGATCTTCCTTATATTATAACTAGTAAAAAAAGGCCCGTTTCTGACACAAATGAAACGGGCGCTAGCAAGGTGTGCCTCTGAGTGTGGATGTTTGAGAGAGTGTGTGTGAGAGTGACTGTGTGAGAGAGCGAGAGACAGAGTGAATGTGTGTGTGTGTGAGAGAGCGAGAGACAGAGTGAATGTGTGTGTGTGTGTGTGAGAGAGCGAGAGACAGAGTGAATGTGCGAGTGTGTGTGTGTGAGACTGACTGTGTGAGAGAGCGAGAGACAGAGTGAATGTGTGAGTGTGTGTGTGTGAGACTGACTGTGTGAGAGAGCGAGAGACAGAGTGAATGTGCGAGTGTGTGTGAGACTGTGTGTCTGAGAATGAGAGTGTGTGTGTGTGAGAGAGACTGAGAGTGTGTCCCCCACTCCCAGCTTCAGGGTGGTTGGCTCCCCTACCTCCAGCTGTCATGGTCGTGCCCCCCCTTCCTTCCTTCCTTCCTTCCTTCCTTCCTCCCTCCCTCCCATTGCCACGGTCAGGCAGGCTCCCACGTTCAGGCTGGCTGGCTTGCTTGCTACCTGCCTCCCTCCCTCCCAGTCTCCGACGTTCAGGCTGTCTGCCTGCCTGCCTCCCTCCCTCCCTCGCACGTTGTTCCAGGTTCGCTCCGTGACTCGCTGTCACCCTGTGTCTTATGTAGTTCGCGACGGTTTTTTGTGTTTCGGGACGCTCTGTTTATGTTTGTTGGTCCGCCTCCGCGCCTGTGCCTTGTGTGTTTCGGCACTCGAGAGGCTGCTGCCTCCCTCCTTACGTCGCACGTTGTGGCTGGCTTTGTCCGTGAAACGGTGATACCGTATATTTTGTGTGTGGGGGGGGAGGTTTCGGGACGCTGGTTTTGTTTTTGTTGCTTCACCTCCGCGCCGGTGCCTTGTCCGGTTCGCCCCCCCCCCCCCGAGTGTCAGTGCTCCGCCCTCAACGTCATCACGTTGTGACGCGAGGGCGGGGCGGGCAAACCGGATATCTATGCAGCCTCAAGTTTCCGGCTGAGGCTTCATTAGAACGTTGGAGGTGTGTTTTTATATATAGAGATGTGCTGCCTCATTTTGTTAGATTGGTTGTCAAAAAAGGTCCAGTGTTTTCCTGGATTGTGGGACTGTAATTCAGAAGGAACATCAGTATTAAAACTGAACAGAAAAGCATTCACAGTACTTGGTAGTATGTAAGCACTGTACGTCTGAACACCTCATTCCTTGTTTTCCCATGAAGTATCGGTAACAGGAAATGATTCTTTGTTTTCCTGTAGAGCCTGTGGGTGTGTACAAAGCAACTTAATATGTTGCTTCACTGTAGCACAGTTTTAGATTCAAGGGCACTTGAAACCTGAAGGAAACTTGAAATACATTCCTTACCAGAGCTGCCTTTGTAATAAGTACACAGAGCTCTGGGCGTGGATCCTTTTTAATGAGGTAGCAAAATAAATATTCCTTGGGAGCCCTTGCTAATACCATTGAATTTACATGCTGGTTGCTCAGATACCCAGGTGACTTCAACTGTATTCCCTTTAGTATCTGTGAAAAACAAAATGTATACTTTTTTTTTTTTAATTTCAAATGGATACGTTGGGAAACATTAAAAGTAGAAGATCCTTCATGACTTTTTTTTTACCAGATGTTTTGAATGCAACATGTTGTTTCCATAAAGTATCTAGCATTTTATTTTAACAAATTTGACAGTGTGGAAAGCACACTTTATTGAAATGTATTAACTGCCTTTATGAAGAGATTCACTCAAGGTGGTGTACAACAGATACAGCTTAACATAAAACTTGCAATTTTGTTATCAACATAACAATAGTAAAATGACCAAATATAAACATAATTAATGAGGTAAACTTAGAGCTGGCAAATTGAAACCAAGTAATGGGACTAACGTGAGATAGTATCAGAAATATGCACATTTAACAGCACTGTAGAACAACCATATAACAGAAATATGATGTCAGTACAATTCAAACCACTGAATTTAACAGTGAACAGTAATGTGTGGATGGAGATGCAGTGGTTAAAATTGAGTTTTCAGTAAGAGAATTGGGTGCCACTATATTTCCCTTAAACCACTGGCTTGCTGGTATTGGACAGGTTGCTTTACCATCCTGTGCCTCACTAATTCATGCACCATTTTGGAAATATTTTTGAAGAGCATAATTGGAATGAAAGTTGGTATATCAAAACAGTGAGCAACCAAACTGAATCTTTGCTATTGGAGGCTTTTCAAATTACTTTCTTCTGACATGCACCAAACTGTTACATAATTCCCTGGGGTGTACCTACCTCTCACCAGGTGGTGTCTCACCTCCACCCCTCTCATGCACACTCCCCTTTTTCCTTCTCCTAGCCATGGAATTCTATAGAGAGCAACTACTACTACTACTTAGCATTTCTATAGCGCTGCCAGGGTTACGCAGCGCTGTACAAGTTTAAACACGGGGAGGGACAGTCCCTGCTCAAGAGAGCTTACAATCTAACGGTAATAGACTGCGCAGTCAGTGTAGGTAACAGGAATGGGGAAGGTGGTTAGGCGCCAAAAGCAAGGGAGAAGAGATGGGCCTTGAGTAAGGACTTGAAGATGGGCAGGGAGGGCGCATGGCGTATGGGCTCAGGAAGTCTGTTCCAGGCATAAGGTGCTGCGAGGCAGAAGGGGCGGAGTCTGGAGTTAGCGGTGGTGGAGAAGGGTACAGATAGGAGTGATTTGTCCTGAGAGCGGAGGTTACGGGTGGGAACATACGGGGAGAGGAGGGTAGAGAGGTAATGGGGGGCAGCAGATTGAGTGCACTTGAAGGTCAATAGAAGAAGCTTGAACTGTATACGGTAGTGGATTGGGAGCCAGTGAAGCGACTTAAGGAGGGGGGTGATATGAGAGTATCGGTTCACGCGGTAGATAAGACGTGCGGCGGAATTTTGGACAGATTGAAGGGGGGATAGGTGGCTAAGCGGGAGGCCAGCGAGGAGAAGGTTGCAATAGTCAAGACGAGAGGTAACGAGTGAGTGGACGAGGGTGCGGGTGGTCTGTTCAGAGAGGAAGGGGCGAATTTTGCTAATATTATAGAGGAAGAAGCGACAGGTCTTAGCTGTCTGTTGGATATGGGCAGAGAAGGAGAGGGAGGAATCGAAGATGACTCCGAGATTGCGTGCTGAAGAGACGGGGAGGATGAGGGTGTTGTCAACAGAGACGGAAAGTGGGGGAAGAGGAGAAGAGGGTTTGGGTGGAAAGATAAGGAGCTCAGTCTTTGCCATGTTCAGTTTCAGATGCCGGTTGGACATCCAGGCAGCGATGTCGGAAAGGCAGGCTGAAACTTTGGCCTGGGTTTCAACTGTGATGTCGGGAGTGGAGAGGTAAAGCTGGGTGTCATCGGCATAGAGATGGTACTGGAAACCATGACATGAGATCAACGAGCCAAGGGAAGAGGTGTATATCGAGAAGAGAAGCGGTCCAAGGACAGATCCTTGGGGAACCCCAACAGAGAGCGGGATGGGGGTGGAAGAGGAGCCATTAGAAGATACTCTGAAGGTGCGTTGGGAAAGATACGAGGAGAACCAGGAGAGGACGGAGCCCTGGAACCCAAATGAGGACAGTGTGTCAAGAAGTAAATTATGATTGACGGTGTCAAAGGCGGCGGATAGGTCGAGGAGGATGAGGATGGAGTAATGGCCTTTGGATTTGGCGAGGAACAGGTCATTGCAGACTTTAGAGAGTGCTGTTTCTGTCGAGTGTAGTGGGCGAAAGCCAGATTGAAGCGGGTCGAGGACAGCCTGAGAGGAGAGGAAGTCAAAGCAACGGCTGTGGACAGCACGCTCAAGTAATTTGGAGAGGAAGGGTAGAAGAGAAATGGGGCGGTAGTTGGAGGGACAGGTGGGGTCAAGTGATGGTTTTTTGAGAAGTGGTGTGACTACTGCGTGCTTGAAGGTGTCAGGGACAGTAGCAGTGGAGAGAGAGAGGTTGAGGATGTGACAGATCGAGGGGATAACTGTAGGAGAGATGTTGGTAAGCAGATTGGTGGGAATGGGATCCGAGGAACAGGTGGTGCACTTGGAGGAAGAAAGAAGGCGAGCAGTTTCCTCTTCGGTGATCTCAGGGAAGGAGGAAAAGGAGGCCGGGTTAGGTTGGTTGAGGGAGTGGGTTAAGAAGTCACAGGGAGGAGAAGGCTTGGAAGTGAATTCAAGGTTGATCTTCTGCACTTTATCGCGGAAGTGGTCAGCTAGTGATTGAGGAGAGAGTGAGGGAGGGGTGGGAGCGGAGGGTACTTTAAGTAGGGAGTTGAGAGTGGCAAAGAGGCGACGAGGGTTGGAGCCAAGAGAATTGGTTAATTGAGAATAATATTCCTGTTTGGCAAGGAATAGGGAGGATTGGAAGGAGGATAGCATGAATTTGTAATGGGTGAAGTCTGATAGGGTGCGAGATTTCCTCCAGAGTCGTTCAGCAGATCGGGTGCAGGAGCGAAGGTAACGGATGCAGGGGGTTAACCAGGGCTGCGGATTAGTGCGCTTAGTGGGGCGAGAGACAGATGGTGCTAGGGTATCCAGAGCGGTGGAGAGAGTTTCATTGTAGGTAGAGACAGCCGTGTCGACAGATTCAGAAGACGAGATGGAAGGGAAGAGATTGGAGATGTGGGAGGATAGGGTAGGGGGGTCGACAGCTTGGAGATTCCTGAAAGGCGTGGTTATAGTTGGGCGAGGTTGAGGGGGAGGGTGATGAAGTGTGAGGGTAATTAGGTGATGATCTGAGATAGGAAGGACTGAGGTGCAGAAATTGGAAGGTGAGCAGGAAGAGACGAGAACGAGGTCGAGACAATGGCCATCACGGTGAGTAGGGGTGGTAGAGCATAGTCGGAGGTTAAAGGAGGATATCAGAGTAAGGAATTTAGAAGCGTAGGCATTGGATGGGTTGTCAACGTGAATGTTAAAATCACCAAGAATGAGGGAAGGAGATGCGGGATCAAGAAAGACGGTGAGCCAAGCGTCGAAGTCAGTAAGGAATGAAGAGAGGGGTTTGTCAGGGGGGCGGTAGATGACTGCAACTCTGAGTGGTAATGGATGGAATAGCCGGATGGAGTGAGCTTCGAAGGACGAGAAGCAGTGAGACTGCGGTAGGAGGAGGGGTTGGAAACTACAGGAGGGTGAGAGAAGTAGCCCGACGCCTCCACCGCGGCCATCTGGGCGGGGAGTGTGGGAGAAGAGATAGCCTCCATGACAGAGGGCCGCGACTGAGGCAGAGTCGTCAGGGGAGAGCCAGGTTTCAGTTAGGGCGAGCAGTTGGAGGGAACGAGAGATGAAGAGATCGTGGGTGAAGGGCAGTTTGTTGCCGATCGAGTGGGCATTCCACAAGGCACATGAGAAGGGGAGGGAAGAGGGGGGGAGGAGGGGAATAGGGACGAGGTTGGAGACATCACGGAAGCGTTTGAATGGAAAGGAGGAGGACAGGTGGGGGGGGCCTGGATTAGGGTTAATGTCTCCCGCGGATAGCAGGAGGAGGAGCAAGAGAGTGCGGAGGAGGGTGGGGGAGGTCGGGCGACGAAGGCGACGAAGACGGGGTGCACATAGGAGGAATGGTGAAGGGTTAATGGTAGGAAGGAGATGTTGGAGATTAAGGGCTAGGAAGGAGGAGGGGGACAGGAGAGATGGTGAGGTGGTGAGGGATGCCGTAGCGGGCAGGATGGGAGGGAACACAGGAGGGCAATGGGTTCCAGCGGTAGACAGCGGTAAGGGGAGGGGAAAAAGATTAGGAAGGGACAGGGCAAGGAAGAAGATGTGGACAGGGGCCATAAGTAGTGGTTACAGTGTGACAGGTGTAAGTGTAGTGACAGAGCGAAGAGCCGGAGGCTTGGAATTGGTGGGATTGATGTACTGGAGAGTGGGTAAGTGCGTGGCTGGCAGGTTAGGAGGCAGGCAAGTGTGGCAGTGGCTGCAAGCTTGTAGGCGGGGTGAAGCAGGCTGGTGCGGATGGACAGGAACGAGCAGGGAGAGGCAGGTGGGCTGGAACAAGCAGTGAGGCAGGTAGGTTGACAAGTTAGCAGGTCAGCAGGTAAATCAGTGGGAGACAGGTTAGCGGGCGGGTTGGGGCATGCTGGTGCCGATGGATAGGAATGAGCAGGGAGACGCTGGAGAGCAGGTAAGTTAAGGGCTGACAAGTTAGCAGGCGGGCTGGAGCATACTGATGCAGGAGGACAGGAGTGAGCAGGGAGAAACTGGAGAGCAGGTATGTCAATGGCTGGTGAGTTAGCGGGCTAGTAAGCTAGTAGGCAAGTAAGTCAATGGCTGACAAGCTAGCAGGTTGGCTGGAGCAGCTGGTGCGGATGAATAGGAACGAGCATGGAGAAGCTGGAGCAGGCAGTCTGGAGCAGATGGACTGAGACAGGCAGGGAGAAGCTGGTTCAGGTGGATTGGAACACGCTGGAGCAGATGAGCTGGAGCAGGCAGGCTGGAGCAGGTACTGGAATAAGTAGGGAGAAGCTGGTTCAGGCGGACTGGAACACGCTGGAGCAGATGTGCTGGAGTAGGTAGGCTGAAGCAAGCAAGGAGAAGCTGGAACAGTCGGACTGGAATGCTGGAGCAGGTGTACCGGAGCAAGTAGGCTGAAGCAAGCAAAGAGAAGCTGGAACAGTCGGACTGGAATGCTGGAGCAAACAGGGAAGCTGGATCGGTGGACTGGAACAAGCTGGGATTGGAGCAGGTGTATCGGAGCAAGTAGGCTGAAGCAGATGGGCTGGAACAAGAAGGGAGAAGCTGGAACGCTGGAGCAAACAGGGAAGCTGGATTGGTGGACTGGAACAAGATGGGATCATGCAGACTGGAACGAGCTTGGAGCAGGCGGACTGGAACACACTAGAGCGTTTGGACTGGAACAAGCAGGCTGGAGTAGATGGACTGGAACAAACAAGGGGGACGCTGGATCGGCGAACTGGAACAGGATGGGCTCAGGCGGACTGGAACAAGCTGGGAAACTGGAGGGCCGGAACAATCTGGGGTCAGGCGGACCGGATCGGAACAAGCCAAGCTGGGATCAGGCGGACTGGAACACGGTAGACCGGCTGGATTGCAGCAAGCAGGGGGGAGCTGGATCAGCGGACTGGAAGAAGCTGGAACCGTCAGACTGTAGCAGGCAAGCGGAGAGAGGCAGGTTCGGGTGGACCAGGGAAAGCTGGAGTAGCTGGGGTGTTCTCAGAGCAACCGAGCAACTGAGCTGGGCTGCCCTCAATCAGCAAACGAGTTTTGCTGGAGCGTTAATACTTCCTCCTGATGCAGGGAGATTTGCTGATCCGTGGTGCCTGTGGTGCCTGTGGACTGCTTCGTTGTGCACCGACAGCCCAGTGTGGAAGCACTCTGTTCCTCTTCCACAAGGACAAGTATCTCTCTCTCTCACCATCCCAGCCAGTTCCAGCATCTCCATCTCTTTCTTTCTTTCCCTCCCTGCACATACATAATTGCAAAATTACCTGGGATGTAATTGTACGTAGGTTAAAAGAAATGGCGGTTAGCTTAGCAGAGTTTAAAAAGGAGTTAGTTTCTTAAAGGACAAGTCCATAAACCACTACTAAATGGACTTGGGAAAAATCCACAATTCCAGGAATAACATGTATAGAATGTTTGTACGTTTGAGAACCGCGCCAGGTGCCCTTGGCCTGGATTGGCCGCTGTCGTGGACAGGATGCTGGGCTCGATGGACCCTTGGTCTTTTCCCAGTGTGGCACTATTTATGTACTTATGGCTATCTGTCTGCATCCATAGCCATCTGGCCAGATTTATTTATTTTTATTTATATAATCTTCTAGTAATCCATATCAAACATGCACCACAATTTTACCCTAATGAGATACTCAGTTCAAAGGAGCCTTCCGGTTCTATAATCTGCTGTTCATCTAACACTTAAAAAGGATTTGGACATTAGAATATATGGAGTTTCCATTTCACAGGGACTGTTGCAGAGGCTACTGTGAGCAGAAACAGGCAGTTACCGCAAGGTGCACAAGACCTAAAGGGGTGCACGTGAGTGGTAATGAGGTGGATTTTAACACATGCACAATGTGAGAAATTCGCCCCCAGGTCTGAGGCAGCATATCAGTGTTGGTCAAGAGGATTATTGCCAGATTATACAGCCTAGCTAGAAGATTGCTAGGCTGTATAGAGAGAGGTGTGACCAGCAGAAGAAAAGAGGTTTTAATACCCCTGTATAAGAAGTTGGTGAGGCCCCACCTGGAGTATTGTGTTCAATTTTGGAGGCCGTATCTTGCGAAGGATGTTAAAAAAAAATGGAAGCGATGCAAAGAAAAGCTACGAGAATGGTATGGGATTTGCGTTGCAAGACGTATGAGGAGAGACTTGTTGACCTGAACATGTATACCCTGGAGGAAAGGAGAAACAGGGGTGATATGATACAGACATTCAAATATTTGAAAGGTATTAATCCGCAAACGAACCTTTTCCGGAGATGGGAAGGCGGTAGAACTAGAGGACATGAAATGAGATTGAAGGGGGGCAGACTCAAGAAAAATGTCAGGAAGTATTTTTTCACGGAGAGAGTGGTGGATGCTTGGAATGCCCTCCCTGCATTCCAGTGGTGGAGAGGAAAACGGTAACGGAATTCAAACATGCTTGGGATAAACATGAAAGTATCCCCAGAAGCTTAGCCAGTGGCGGGAGGCAGGGCTGGTGGTTAGGAGGTGGGTATAGTGCTGGGCAGTGATTAGAAATCCTGAATGTGTGATACCTGAAAAAAAAAAAAACAGCAACAGAAAGAGCAGGAAGCTGCTTTTGTACTGTAATGTCTTTTTTTGTTCTGCATCAGCAGTCTACAGCTGCACTCAATAGCATAAAATAATTGAGCTTTAACATAATAACAAAAGAAGCAATTTGAAATCAGAGACTAATTGTTTTTCAATAGGATTTAGCACAGTACATCCCCAGATTATTTGTATTTGAATTTAAATCGCTTTTCGGCCAAATGCAAATAATTTATTTGGAGCTGAATCAAATTGAATATGCATGTTTGGTACAGCCCTAATCAGCACATGTATTTAATCTGCAGAAATGTTTCTGAAATGTGTGTAAAAATATTTGTGGAATGCTTGCCTACTCAACACCAGACAATTGTCTAAAGGTTAAGAAATAAGTGGGACCAACCAAGACCCAGTGCTAGTGTGCAGGAGACTTACAAAGCCAAAATATGCACATCTCAAACCCAAGTGCAATCAAATGGCAAAGGGGGCGTGGTCTGGGTGTGTTTTGGGCGGGATAAGGGCTTGACAAGTACAGACATTTATTCCCTATTTTGGAAGGGGACTAAATATATGTCCTTAAAGATCGACGTCAGGATTTATACTTGCTACTGAGCAAGTTTAGGATTTGGTAAACAGCTGCTGTTGAGCAGCACTCCTTGGAGGGATTGGGGCGTTGCCCCCTTAATCCCCTAGCGCTGTGATTGGCTCAGAGACTTCCAGGTCTCTCAGCTGAGTGAAGCACGGCCAAAAAAAGACGTTTTTTTATTATTGAGGAGGTGAATGACGGCGAAAACGGATGGCTTTTCTCGATGGCTGGCCTCAACTGCACTTTTGTTTTTATTATTGCGGCGGGGGGGGGGGGGCGGCAGAATGACTTTTATAGCGGTTTTTTATCAGTTTTCAATCCCGCGCAGCCCCAATGAGAGGTACAGACCTCTCGTTAGAGTTTCCAGCGTTAAGGCAATCGGAAAAGCTTAGTGCATCTCATTACAATAGGGTTTCTACACAATTTGCTCATCAGCATTCCGTTTTCATTAGCTGCTACCGCCGTCGTAAAATGGCTTTTAGTGCATGCCAGGGTTTACTACTTGCTCGTTAATGGCTCGTTAGGTTTAGTGCATCTGGCCCTAAGTGTTTCTATGAAGTTTTCACAGTCCCTTCTCTTTAAGTTGAAGAGTACTTGTTTTACATTATTGTTTTTATTATTTAGATGTTCTGTTTTAGTGTTGAGTTGCATATTTTAAAGATGTTTTTGAAGGAGTTCCTTTTACTTGCTTCATGTTTATATTTTACTTTTATGGTCAGTGTCTTGAGTGTTCTCTGTAACTTTATATTTGCAGTAACTATTGCCCCTGACACAGCCTGTAATTCTGGCGAAACGTGGCCATGTCGGGCACTGTTTGTTGAACTCCAGGAAGCTTTTAATTTAATAATAGACTGTGATCTTTACAAGGTCTGCCTTTTGGTTTTATCTAGCATATTTCAAGGCCAATTCTGTCCTCCCCAAGGTATCAAGAAAAAAGGAAGGAAAAAATTAAAAATATGTGTTTTTTGTTTTTCTATTACAAAGAGCATTGATAATTTTTAGTTCCAGGATAGCCTGTAGCTTGTAATGAGGGGTGGTGGTGTTGCAATAACTCTGATCTGGTGTAAGGTATCTCCAACCCTCACCCCTGTAACTTGTAGGCTGAATCCTATGTTAAAGTCAAGGTCCAGCTTTTAGAAAATCCAAAATATGTAAATTGTCACTTGCGACACAACATAACCAAAGACTGCAACGGACATTACCTGACTCTTCTTCCCCCTTTCCCTCTCTAAGTTCCCCCCAATTGTTTCCTACCATACATATACCTCATTCTACCACAATATCACTTTGTATTCATTCATACCATGTATTTGTTCAAACCGTAATCGGCTAACACCGTTAACGGTTATATGTAAGCCACATTGAGCCTGCAAAAGGTGGGAAAATGTGGGATACAAATGTAACAAAAATAATAATAATAATAAAAAAACTAGAGCTTCTGTAGGCAGGTGGTTGATGATAAATATTCAATGTGTGACTGGTGGAAAACCAGACCTGTGGATGGTCCTTGACAGGTCAAAGTTTGAAACCCCTGCACTAATATTTAAAGAGTGGTAGGTATATCTTTTTTTTTTTTTTTTTGCCAGAAGTAGAAAGATGCAGTATTTGCAGCTGGAAGTGCTCCATGAAGCTCAGTAATATAAAATGCTAGTAAAAAAGGCCCGTTTCTCACACAATTGAAACAGGCGCTATCAAGGTTTTCCTCGGAGTGTGTATGTTTGAGAGAGTATGTGTGAGAGTGACTGTGTGTGAGAGAGAGAGTGAATGTGCGAGTGTGTGAGAGAGAGTGAGTGAGTCTGGGTGCGAGTGTGTCTGTGAGAGAGAGTGTGTGCAAGTGCGTATGTGAAAAACAGTGTGAGAGAGAGAGAGTGTGTTTCACACAGATACAGTGTGTGCGAGAGAGTGTGTGTGAGACACAGACTCTCTGTGAGACTGAGTGTATGAGACCAAGAGAGTGTGTGAGTGACTGTGTGACACATAGAGAGTGAATGTGATACAGTGTGAGACACAGTGTGTGAGAGTGAGAGAGAGAAAGACACCGACTGTGAGAGAGAGAGTGTGTGTGTGTGACAGAGATACCTCCCCCCTCCCCTCTCTGGTGTCAGGCCCCCCCTCCCTCCCTCTGGTGTCTGAGCATTACTGTGCAGGACGCTGAGCTCTGGCTGTGCTTCAAGGAACTGACCAATCCTATTTAATAGAATGCACCTCCAACATTCTGAAGCCGAGAAACCTCGTGTGGTTGGTCACTTCTGCTTGTGATGAACCCGGAAGTACGCGATGTCAATTCAGGAGATGGATACAGAGAGCAGGAATGCCTCAGCCATGCAGTCAGGTTCAGAATGTTGGAGGTGCGTTTTATTATATAGGATAACAAACAGCAGAGAGGAACAGAACTGATTCTTCAGCTCCATGTGCTGCGGCGGTTAAGAAGGCGAACAGAATGTTGAGTATTATTAGAAAAGAGATGGAAAACAAACATGAGGATGATTATAATGCCGTTATATTGCTCCATGGTGCGACCCCACCTGGAGTATTGTGTTCAGTTCTGGTCGCCTCATCTCAAAAAAGATATAAATCGGAGAAAGTTTTTCTTTACTCAGCGCGTAGTTAGACTCTGGAATTCATTGCCGTAGTGCTGGGCTTGATGGACCTTTGGTTTTTTTTCCCAGCGTGGCATTGCTTACGTACTTGTGATTCAAGCTCTTTGCCCTTTTGCAGTTTTCTGGTACAAGCCAATCCTCCGGTAGCACAGTTCCAGGACTTGCTGATAAGACAGCCAGTGCACTGATAATAGTATTTAAACAGCATTAAATGATAAAGACCTAGTGTTTGGTTTCTATGCAAATAAAGATAGTGTGAAAATATGTTTGTAATCTGCTTGAAAGGGTGCAATAAAGCAATAGAAATGCCAGGTCTGTCTAGGGTGTATTTTATTTTCTTCCTTGTTGTTGAGCTATGGGTTGTACATACATAATTTATGGAGATCTAACATATTACTACTACTACTATTTAGCATTTCTATAGCGCTACAAGGCATACGCAGCGCTGCACAAACATAGAAGAAAGACAGTCCCTGCTCAAAGAGCTTACAATCTAATAGACAAAAAATAAATAAAGTAAGCAAATCAATTAATGTGAACGGGAAGGAAGAGAGGAGGGTAGGTGGAGGCGAGTGGTTACAAGTGGTTACGAGTCAAAAGCAATGTTAAAGAGGTGGGCTTTCAGTCTAGATTTAAAGTTGGCCAAGGAAGGGGCAAGACGTAGGGGCTCAGGAAGTTTATTCCAGGCGTAGGGTGCAGCGAGACAGAAGGCGCGAAGTCTGGAGTTGGCAGTAGTGGTGAAGGGAACAGATAAGAAGGATTTATCCATGGAGCGGAGTGCACAGGAAGGGGTGTAGGGAAGGACGAGTGTGGAGAGATACTGGGGAGCAGCAGAGTGAGTACATTTATAGGTTAGTAGAAGAAGTTTGAACAGGATGCGAAAACGGATAGGGAGCCAGTGAAGGGTCTTGAGGAGAGGGGTAGTATGAGTAAAGCGACCCTGGCGGAAGACGAGACGGGCAGCAGAGTTTTGAACCGACTGGAGAGGGGAGAGGTGACTAAGTGGGAGGCCAGCAAGAAGCAGATTGCAGTAGTCTAAACGAGAGGTGACAAGGGTGTGGATGAGGGTTTTGGTAGAGTGTTCGGAAAGAAAGGGGCGGATTTTACAGATGTTGTAAAGAAAGAAACGACAGGTCTTGGCAATCTGCTAGATGTGAGCAGAGAAGGAGAGAGAAGAGTCAAAGATGACCCCAAGGTTTCGAGCTGAGGAGACAGGGAGAATGAGAGAGCCATCCACAGAAATAGAAAACGGGGGGAGCGGGGAGGTGGGTTTGGGGGGGGAAAATGAGAAGCTCGGTTTTGGTCATATTTAATTTCAGGTGGCATTGAGACATCCAGACAGCAATGTCAGACAAGCACGCTGAAACTTTTTCAGATGACTTTTTTTGAGGACATATTAGTAGGGATTTTTTAAAAATCATTTGTAGGGTTTATTCTTCCCAGGCCTGAGGATTTAGAGATGGATGCCTTATCTGTGAACATCTCCACCCAGGCTTGGATTGGTGGCAGGGCGTGTCCATGTGGACGCTAGTACTCGCTATTGTGAAGTCCTGAAGGGAGCATTAATCAAGGAGGTTTGATTGACCGGAGATGGTGTCACATGACAAGGCTGAAGCCGTGTACACCCAAGGAGGTTTAATTGCTTCCCTACGCAGTCTCCGCCATCTTGATACACTCAAAATATATTACTTTGTATGGCAGCAAGCTCCGCCTACTGGCTTTAGGCCAGATAATGGGCCAAGCACGCTTCCGCCGTCTCCTGTCAATTAAACCTCCTTGGCATTAACATTGGTGCGTAAAGAAGACACTGAGCTTTTCACATAGCTCCACACAACTTGTTTTGAGAGAGAGCATTCATTTCCTTCTGTGGATCTTTCCATTTGACCTTAAAAATGCTACAGGTTCTATAAAGGAACTGGTGGGAAATCCTCATATATTTTAAGCCTACTTATGCAACCTTTCACCCTTTACTGTCTTACCAGAGTAAGGTAGACAGGATTGTTACCCTAGAACTGTGTGAGGTGGCTGTTTTTCTGAAGAAATCATATGACTAATGTCAGAGGAATTTAAGTTCAAATGAAAGGATCCTCAGAAGAAAATTAATGCTCTCTCTCTAAACAGGCTGCTGGGTGGAACTATGGGAAAAGCTCAGTAAATAGAGGTATAAAATTCATATTTGTTGTTTTTAATATCCACCAGTGCTTGAGTAGAGAGGTGTGGTAGCCGTGTTAGTCCACTCTTAAAGGTTATCAATAGAAATCAAACAAAATAAAACATGGAAAAGAAAATAAGATGATACCTTTTTTATTGGACATAACTTAATACATTTCTTGATTAGCTTTCGAAGGTTGCCCTTCTTCCTCAGATCGGAAATAAGCAAATGTGGTAGCAGATAGTATATATGAGAGAAACATCAAAGCATTACTTTGACAGTCTGACAGAGTGGGAGGGTTGGGGTATGCTTGATAAATCTGAAAATATTTGACCCTGCCTGCAATAGATTGGTTACACTTAAGATAGCATGGCATGTAGAAGAGATGAGGGAGCATGCCAGGTAATCTGATTAGTTAACTATCTTATGGTAATTTATATGATGTGTGCTAGTATTAAGGCAAAAATATATCACCTCACTAATGCTTGCAGACACAAGTCTCCATTCTGGGTCTCTGGATGGTGTAATTGTCACTTTGCTCTTCAGCTAGAACAACAGCCTATGTGTGTTGCTATTTTACCTTGGATTGGTAGTATTTTGTTGTTGTTGTTTGACCTTTTATATCTTTAAAATATCAGTCCTGACTGCATTTTGCATGGGATGCAGAGGGAACAGCCCTTTCTGCACGTACATCCCGTTCACTAGTCATTCTGAATCTTAACGATGCTGAAACTTCCTGCTACATGACAGTCCCACCTAGTAACAGAAGAGAACTAATGATAAAGTAAAGCTCTTGTGTATAGCTAAATATTTTTAATGGCATTTTCTGGCAGCAAGCCACCCAACTAAAAATATTGTACAAGGACTTTTGTTAGTAACCCTGTTCTCTATGTAAAAGACTGAGGGCTATATTCAATAAAGGACAAACACAACTTTTCCCTATTGGTTGTTTTGTTTTGGGGGTGGGGGGGGAGGTTCATGGCGGTAGTTTTGTTTGGGGTTTTTTTTTTTTTTTTTTTTTTTTTTCTTTTGAATGGGCCTTTTTCATCTGACAAAACTTGTTTGGGTTTTTTTTTTTGTTTTGTTTTGTTTTGTTTTTCTTTTGAATGGGCCTTTTTCATCTGACAAAACTTGTTTTTGGTTTTTTTTTTCTGGTGGCTCTAGCTCCCTTCCTTTAAAATACTTACATCCTTCAAGAAGAGCACCCGTATGTACTCTCACACAACTCCTTCACGTGGGCTGTAACCTTCATAATCACGCATTTCAATCTGTTTTGGGTGCCCTCCGTTGCCTTATCAGCACATGTTGTAATCTCATGAAATGATCCCTAGGGCCACATACAGAGGTGCTGCCATTAGACCCTGCACCAGGAGTTCTTAATCCAGTCCTCGGGACACACCAAGCCAGTCTGATTTTTAGGTTATTCACAATGAATGTGCATGAGAGAGATTTGCTTACAATGGAGGCAGTACATGCAAATTTATCTCATACATATTCATTGCAGGTATCCTGAAAACCCTGATTGGCTCGGTGTGTCCTGAGGTTGAGTGCCCATGCCCTATACTGATACTGCTGTCCGATTCAGCAGTGCAGTATCTTATCTAAAGTAAAAGCAAAATGTCCATTTCACAGCATACATTCTATATCCTGCTTTCATGTGATCTTCGTATGGCCATCTCCACTGATAGCTGGTTGCTGCTGGATGCAATGCACAGTCAATGTTCTCTTTTGCTGCCTGGATGTGAAAAAGTGTTTTTCTCCTGTTGCTGATGGACGACTGACATTTTATAATCAGATTTGGAAGAAGTGGCTTTATAGAAGAGTTCATTTCTTTTATAGGACAATCCTTGTCTTTTTGAGAAATGCGGTATTTTATACTGACCCTGTTTTTTCAGGAGTAGAGGTCCAAAGGAATCAAGATTTCACTTAAAAACAAACAAAAAAAACAAAACAAAAAAAACCATACATAGCCAAGCTTAAAAAGGGTATTTAAAAAGCAATTTTTTATTTAAGAAAATGCGATAGGACTGGATAAATTATCTCTTGAACGTTTGCTGCTACTCCATCATGATGTTGAACGTGTCATAAAGCTGCAGGGAAGGGGGCGCAAAAAGAAAATATTCTTCCCTTGAAAGGATGGGGGACACCAGCAGCTTCCTGCAGAGGTGTTGCTAAAGCTGTGAGAATTCAAACATGCACATGAGGAAAAGGATTGTAGTAGCATAGCAAGAGGGAGAAAGATTGCAGATCAAGTCCTTTTTGCAAGGCTGTTATTTATTCGCAGAAGAAGAGGCGCTGATATGTGCATTTTTAAAAAATATTTGTTCTGACATGCATACAAGAAGCTGCTCTTGTGTGCATGCGTCTGGCAGGCTCCCCCTGATTTGCACACAAGTACTGCACACATAAAATTTACATACACTTAGCTTGCTGCATGCCACGGTATTACGCTCATGGTAAAAACCAGACAGCTGCACAAGGCTTTACCCAGGGCTCTCTGCATTGGTCTCTGAATGAGTGCTACCTCACAAGGCCCTGTTCAGGTTTTCCTGTAGGTATAAATGGTTGAATGGCTGTTTGAGATTGTGGTGGTTATGTTTTTCTTTGACAAAAATGTGCGTTATCATAACCACATCGGTAGGGAGAGTCAGGTTTAAGTAGGCAGACATTTTGATACCCCCTCCCTTAGTATCTTTTGGAAAACTGAAGAGAAAAACATAGTGTGTACCAGGTGGAAACCTATTAAAGGCCTGAGCACAGCACTGAAAGCTTATAAGGTTTGCAGATCCCGCCCCCCCCCCCCCCCCCACCAGATACATTTTAGTGTTGAAGTAAGTTGCCCCTTCCCCAGTCATGAGATTGGCTGTGCAAATAACTTTCTGAAGCCCCTTTGCCAATGCACCCCACTGTACCAACAGGTGCAGTAGTTGGTGAATATTTTGAAGATTTCTAGCAGGAATTTAAGTTTTTATTCATTCTCCATACTCCTTCATGTGTTCCCTGTCTGATGTGTCAGGCCATGTTGCATCCCCTCCAATGCAAGGACCTGGTACTGCCGCAGCAGCCTGTGTCTGAGAGTTGGCTCTATTCTAAACTTCTAAGTGTCTCTCACTCTATTTGTGGAGGCGGGGATAGTGCTGGGCAGACTTAATGGTCTGTGCCAGAGCCGGTGGTTTGGAGGCGGGGATAGTGCTGGGCAGATACGGTCTGTGCCAGAACCGGTGGTGGGGGCGGGGATAGTACTGGGCAGACTTATACGGTCTGTGCCCTGAAAAAGACAGGTACAAAAAGGCACATGTGAGTTTATCTTGTTGGGCAGACTGGATGGACCGTGCAGGTCTTCTTCTGCCGTCATATACTATATGTTACAGTAGGATGCAGTTCCCGTGGGCTTCATGCAGTAATGCCTTTTAGACCATCAGGCTTAGCAGTTCATCAGTGGTGGCTGACTATAAGAAAATCTAGGTGAATGTGAGATCCCAGATTGGAAACAGTATTTTTTTTCTTTGCTTTGGAATTAAAAATTAAAAAAAAAAGATGCAGTACAAAGGTGTTTTTCAATAGTAAAAATGACTGCTGTGCTGATGTGGTTGAGCAGTGCCAAGCTGAGCTCAATACTGCTGACAGACGCATGCTTTATGTGCTGCCTGGAAAAGGGAAATGGGGAGTGATCAAATAAAAGCAGGCCCTTTGCACTTTTTATGACTGTTGTTAGCACAGGTACGCTCTTGTCCTTCACTAACTTTTATCTAACCAGCTCTGTGCTCAGGCATAACTACCTCACCTATAATATCTGTGTAAAAATGTGATGATAACCCATAATCCACTGAACACTTCGCCAACCCAACCAGTTAAGACAATTTACCTTCTATACTCACCCACCTTACTTTCTTCTATACCCTTACATTTCTTTACCCTCACTTAAGCTTAATACATCACTAATGATATCTAATATCCTTTAATGTTAATGTCATAACAAGACTATGTAAGCCACATTGAGCCTGCAAATAGGTGGGAAAATGTGGGATACAAATGCAATAAATAAATGGTCTTATCCCTGCAGGATGGAATTGTCCTCCTGAGGCAGACAAATGACCGTTACCCCCCTCACTCCAGCCGTACAGCACTGTGCTTCTTGATGAACTATAATGGCTTCATCTGCTTGATGACAAGGAAGGGAAAATTAGGTTCTTACCTTGGTAATTTTCTTTCCTTTAGTCATAGCAGATGAAGCCATGAGCCCTCCCTGTATGATTGTCTGTATGCTGTGAATCTGTTTTTCAGGTTCTGTTCTAATTTCCTGAAGTTCCTTCCTTGGGAGAAAGTTGGAAAACAATCTTCAGGATTCATGTTCAGTTTAAATTTAGGAGGATGTGTTCATTCCCTCCAGTGTGTTGGGAGGATGTGTGATTCCCTCCAGGAGGCGCGTGTGTTCCCCTCCAGTTCTATAAATAGGAGGATGAGTTCATTCCCTCCAGTGTGTTGGGAGGATGTGTGATTCCCTCCAGGAGGCGCGTGTGTTCCCCTCCACTTATACAATAAGGAGGATGAGTTTATTCCCTCCAGGAGGATGTGCATTCCCTCCTTTATGAGTTCATGCCCTTGTGATGGGCCATCGTTCGCTGTGAGGAAAGCTCTTGTGATTCCCATTGCGGTTTGCCATACTGCTTTGGAAGCTTCAAGTACTGAAGAGGCAGTGGAGCTGGCTGGCCGGGAGGGCACTGTGGGGGTTTGGGTGCTCTCTATCTCCCCCTGCTGGTTGATGGACATGACCCATACGTAATGGCTTCATCTGCTATGACTAAAGGAAAGAAAATTACCAAGGTAAGAACCTAATTTTCCCATATTTGGAGTGCTCAGCACTCCAAGACGCCCACAAAGCTGGCTCCCATAGGTTGGGTGATGAACGTAGGATTACAGTCTTGCTCCCTTTAGGATCGTTTATAACATGCCAGAGGACCTGCAGAGGTTTTTTGCCTTCTCTTTTCCGTAAGCTTTTTCTTATCGGGTTTCTTTATGCTCCAGGCTGGTTGTCTCTTTAAAGTTGAAGAAACAGATGGAAAGATGCAGGTTATCACCGGACTAAAAGGGCAGGAAAACTAAGAAAAGCAGAGTAGCAGGTGTTGGTGAGGTGTAAATGTCAAGTGTTAGGGCAGAGATAAAATCCTAATTGTAAAACAGTTTATAGTCTATCATCTGACTTTTTAAAACCACATATCAGTGTAATTTGGCACCCTGAAAATGCTGATGAACTTTGGGTAAACCTTTCATGTTTTCCTTTGGGATAGCGTGTGCTGTCACTGCAGGGCTTGGAATCTCTTAATAAGCAGAAGGATCCTGAATAGCTCATATCAGGAAATGGATCCGGGGAAGACGGGGCCCCGAGCTAATGCTATTCAGAACTGAGAAAGCACAGTGGGGACTTCATCCTCACTGAATAAGAAGGGATTAACCAAAGCAAGTACTGAAGATGAAGATTGGTGAAAGATATCAGAGACCCCGCATTATAGAATAACGGTAGTATTTGCAAAGAGGGCTTTGAGATAGGTAATGATCAGCTATCCAGTGCTGCAGCTCCCTGCCCTGGACAGTGGATTTGTTAGAGGACAAATGTCCGCAAAGCAGCTGTACCTAAACTGGAGGTATTATGGACAGTTAAACCGGTTTCATAAGATATGGGACAAATATAAAAGTTGGAGAATACAAGCAGGAATTGACTTGGATGCCCCACAATTAGTGGTACCAGCAATGTGAAAACTATGATTACTTAAGGACTATCTGTTGAAAGACCCGTGGGATAAACATAAAGGAATTCTGTTCCAAGGAAATGGATCCTCAGAAGCTTAGCTGAGATTAGGTGGCAGAGCCGGTGGGGGGAGGCGGGGCTGGTGGTTGGGAGGCGGGGATATTGCTGGGCAGACTTATACGGTCTGTGCCAGAGCCAGTGGTGGGAGGCGGGGCTGGTGGTTGGGAGGCGGGGATAGTGCTGGGCAGACTTATACGGTCTGTGCCCTGAAAATGGCAGATACAAATCAAGGTAAGGTATACACAAAAAGTAGCACACATGAGTTTATCTTGTTGGGCAGACTGGATGGACCATGCAGGTCTTTTTCTGCCGTCATCTACTATGTTACTATGTTATGTTATATGTGTGAAAGAGGGGTGGAAGGGGGGAGGTGTCGGAAAGAAGACTTTCCTGTTATGCATGGAGGCCCTGATGCTGAAAACTCTGACACTTTATGGAACAGTGCCGTGCTAAAAGCTTCCTAATGCTCAACACTAATAGTAGGCAAATCATCTGTGCTCTGTTGGCATTGAGCATTAGTTAGTTAAGGGGGCTGATTGTGCCTGGCACATGCTCACAAGATCAAAGCTCTTGCGCTCATGCCCAGTCCAGTGGTGTAGCCACAGGTGGGCCAGGGCCCACCCACTTTCGACTCAGGCCCGCCCAAAATTGTGACACTCTTGCTATGGCTGGTGGGGATCCCCAAACCTTGCCAGCTGAAGATTTTCTTTCCTTCCAAATGTCAGCCAGCAGCACTTGCCTTGAGCTGATGCTGAGACCGGCCCTTCCACACATGTTCAGTTTCACACATGCAAAAGCACTGAGTATGCACGGCCTGCCGGCAGCAGAATCAGTTTGAGGCAAGTGCTGTCGGCTGCTGTTTGGAAGAGTGCTGGCTGCTCGAGGAGGAGGAGGAAATCTTCAGCTGGCAGGGTTTGGGGATCCCCACCAGTTCAAGTATTTAATATTTGGGGTTTGTGGGCAGGGAAGGGTGGACAGAGGAGCAAACCGGAGGGGGCTGGGAGGACGAATTCCGTGCCCACTCACCTTGGGCTCAGGCCCACCCAAAATTGGCCATCTGGCTACGCCCCTGGCCCAGTCAAACTTGGGAACTCATGGCAAGGGGGAAGAGGCAGCAGTGCAGGAGATACAGAAATGCCAAGCGGGGTGGGGTGGGGGGCTTTTGGACGAGAGCGACGATTGAATGTCATAAATTCAGAAGGTTAGAATCTGAAAGAAGGGGTATATAGTGACATTTTACAAAGAAAAATGTGCTCCAGGTTTGTGCTCCCTTTTAAAATACAGATAGCAAGGTTAATTTAAATTGTTTGTTTGGGGGGGGGGGGGGGGTGTTTGCCATTGCAGTCTTTATAGGGAATGCAGTGAACCTGTGTTAAAGTTCCTATTTTATTCTTGTTCAAACACCCTAACGCCAGCTCTGAGGTGGCGTAAAGTTTCCAGCGTTAAGGGCACCCTTGTTTAGTGCGCTGTTCTCTGAGTATTGGCGAAAGTAGGAGATGACCTAATGTGGAGGAGTGGTTAGGGTGGTGGACTCTGGTCCTGAGGAACTGAGTTCAATTCCCACTTCAGGCACAGGCAGCCCTTGTGACTCTGGGCAAGTCACTTAACCCTCCATTGCCCCAGGTACAAATAAGTACCTGTGTATAATATGTAAGCCGCATTGAGCCTGCCATGAGTGGGAAAGCGCGGGATACAAATGTAATAAAAAATAAAATTTACATCCTTCTGACTACATTAGCATTCTATTTGCACTGTTTTTGGGTGAACTCGTTTTCCATGGCAAAGGGCTCTGAGCATTGTGCGCTGGTTTATGCGGGCGCTAATCTGGCACTAATGCAGCACGCATTTGCTTCTGAGCACCGGGGCCTGAATCAGCCTCTTGTGAAAGCTTTTAATAGAAGATGTCTTCGTCTGCTCTCTCATCTGTAAAATCCTGCTTTTCATGCAGCTAACGTAGTCCCTAGTCCATTCGTGGGAGGAAAACAAGGTGGCTGCATTGACTGTGATAAACCCCCACCCCCACCCCGCACAACTGAGGAAACAGGGCTGAGGTGAGTCTCGGAGGAGACTTCCATTCTGCCTTCCTGGTTGGAATAGGTATTTGGGAATTCCTAAATTTCCTGTCTAGGGCAGGGTTTTGGGTTTTTTTTTTGTTTTTTTTTTTTGTTTTTTAATGTTGGCTAGTTTTTGCAGTGAGTCCTGAGCCCAGGACAATGCACCAGGGCCTCTTCCAAAATTCTGCAGCTCTGTCTGGTCTGGTCATCTGTGTTTGGGATGGGCCCTCCCAGGGGTCATGAATACTTCCTTCTCTGAGCTCTGACCCTGGAGTCACTCATGCCTGTTGCACAGCTACTAAGTCACTAGTCTGGACCTGGCTGGGGAACATATGTGGGAGGAGTAGGCTTTTTTTTTTTTTTTTTTAATTCTTCCTTCTTGTCACATGCACACACTTCCCTCAGATGCTTTTATAACTGTTCATCTTCTGTCCTGCCAAGGAAATGTTTTGTACTTTCAACATTATGTAGTGATGTGTCTGGCACAGTTCCCCTGTCCCTCCCCTGAGTGTTTTAGTTCTGAGGACTTTATAACTGAAGTTCCTCTTTAAGAACAGATGGTATGTCAGTCCTGCTTGGAGTCGCACAGTAGCTGTGTGTGAGATGTGCAAGAGCCAGTGGGGGGTTTTTTAAGTTGAATTTATATATTGTCCTATCTGGACAAATCAATCAGAACGGTTTACAAAAATAACACATCATTTTAAAACAGGAGCTGGGCAGACTTCCACGGTCTATGCCCTGATCGTGACTGAATAGACAGGGATGGGCTGGAGTGTAAATTGTAAGGGGCTTCGTTAACTTCAGAACTTAGTACAAGAACAGTGCTGGGCAGACTTCTACGGTCTATGCCCTGAGCAAGGCAAAGACAAATCAAACGGGTATACATATAAAGTATCACATACCATGTAAAATGAGTTTATCTTGTTGGGCAGACTGGATGGACCGTACAGGTCTTTATCTGCTGTCATTTACTATGTTACTATGTTAATACAATTAAAATAAATATCAAATAATTAACGAAACATTCATAAAAACAACAAAACATTTAAAGTATAGAAAGCTAACCTGAATCATCAGAAGTAGGAAATGCAATGGTATAGAAAAACATTTTAACCTTTCTTCTTAAATGCTGATAGGTTGGGTTCTAAACTGAGATGGGTTGGCAAAGAATTCCATAAGGCTGAGGCTAAGTAATAAAACACAGAAGTAATGAGTAGAATCCAGCCTTTCCCGTGCCAGGGATAGGAGAACCAACTGATTTTGGTTTATTGATCTTTGATGTTTGTGGTGGTCCATAAGGAAGAAGTAAATTAGCTAAATGTTTAAAAAAGGTCTGGACGGCTTCCTAAAGAAAAAGTCCATAGGCCATTATTAAATTCGACTTAGGGAAAATCCACTATTTCTGGGATAAGCAGTATAAAATGTTTTGTACTTTTTGGGGGAATCTTGCCGGGTATTTGTGACCTGGATTGGCCACTGTTGGAAACAGGATTCTGGGCTTGATGGACCTTTGGTCTGTCCCAGTGTGGCAATACTTATGTACTTATGTAAAAGCTTTATAACAATCAGGATTTTGTGTTTCATTCAGAAATTACAAGGAAGCCAATGCACATCTCTCAAAAGTGACGTAATTGTCATGTTTTTTTTTTTACGCCAGTAATAATCCTTATAGCCATATTTTGGTTAGACTGGAGTCTCTTAATGGTAAATGAAGGGAGGCCATTAAACAACAAATTTGTTCTGGAACCAAGGCTGATCGCCTTCTAGTATCTACGTAACGCAACAGGAAATATTTAATCATTTAGGTTTCATTGCCATTAACCATGCTCACGGTGAAAACCTTGTTCCTAATTAAACTCTGATAAAAACGAGTCTTGCCTGGTAATAGTTTAAGGATTATTTTCCTCAAAATGACTTCTTTGTATATATAACTCATATACTCAGTTCTTCCTTTTGCTAGGCATCAAAACAGGTTCTGCAGGAAAAACCAATGAAACTAAGTCTGTGTAGTTGTTTGCTTTCATTCCAGCCTTTTTCACTGGTATGTCTTGGGTCTTGTGTTTAGCAGTTCTTCTGGGTAGGAATGCTGCTTTATCTAGTTCCATTGCTATTGAGCAGGTTCTTGGCTCTATTCTAAACTTCTAAGTGTCTCTCGCTCTATTTGTGTGTGTATTATTCTGTTAGGAAAACAGTATGCACTTCTTGCATCCTCACACCATGGTTCTTTCATAAAATCTGCACCCTTGAAGACTCTTTTACAGTGGTATACTTGTGTTTAAGAGTGCCATCTTCATAGGTTTCTGATGATGAACAGTGCAGCAGCGCTCATCAGTAGTAACCATAACTAAGAAGAACCTGAAGTGTTGCAAACTGTTTTGCAGATATTCAGTAGTATGTAGATACTAGTAAAAAAGGCCCGTTTCCGTAACAAATGAAACGGGCGCTAGCAAGGTTTCCTCAGAGTGTGTATGTTTGAGAGAGTGTGTGTGAGAGTGACTGTGTGAGAGAGAGAGACAGAGTGAATGTGCGAGTGTGTGTGTGTGTGTGTGTGTGTGACATAGAGTGAGGCTGTCTGTGTGTGAGAGATTGAGAGTGTGTGTGTGAGAGAGAATGAGAGTGTGCGACAGGGGCCCCCCTTCCCAGCTTCAGGGTCGTGGTCCCCCCTCCCTCCCACGTTCAGGCAGGCTGGCTGGCTAGCTCCCACCCTCCGACGTTCAATCACCTATTTGGCAATGTGTAAAATATTGCATTGCATTTGTTTGTTAATATGCTATTGGAACTTACCTAGCCCGAGTTTTAGAGTCTCTGAAGGTGGCAAAGGGAGCGGGTCTTCTCGGCAAGGATCGCCTCATGACAGGCCCCCCCCCCCCCCTCCTTGGGTCATTGCGCGAGCAGCTGTGGATTCCTTGTCCCGAACTGTCCCGAGCTTTTAGTAAACCTTTCTTAATCGGGCGGATTTCTGCGTGTCGCCATCTTCCTAAGTCGCTGGCTTCTTTTGTTTCCTGGAATTATCGGAGTCAGCAGCGGGGCAGCAACAGCAGCATCCAGGAAGTGAAAGCGACCAAGCCTCTGACAGCTCCCCGCCGTCAAGATCTCTGGCATTCCCAGGCAGGCAGAGCCCGCCCCAATCACTGCCTTCCGCCCTCCTCAGGTTTGACGTCTAGCGATGTGATTTGCTGAGTGTCAGTGCTCCGCCCTCGACGTCATCACGTTGTGACGCGAGAGCGGGGCAGACACTCATGGAGAAAAAGCGATCTACACCACCTCAACTTTAGAACGTTGGGAGACTTGAGGCTTCATTAGAACGTTGGAGGTGTGTTTTATATATAGAGATGTTGCAAGTCTGCTGGAAATCTAGAGCCAAGAGTCCTCAAACTTTATAAGAGAAGGGCCATTTCAAACTGCCGAGGAAAAAGGAGGAACATTTTTTTTAAACCTCTTCTCCCTGTGCCATAGGCCACAGCACTATTGATATTTTATGGCTTCATTCTTTTACCAGTAGTGGCTCCGGCCTAGATCTGCTCTTTTTTTTTTTTTTTTGCTACTACTATGACCAATTTCACCTCTCCTGTCGCTCTTGTTTTTATTGGGTGGGGGCTGGTGAGGGAGGAACATGATGAACCAGTGGGCTTTTTAATTACCTCTTTTTATAGACCTCTTTCTGACTCCGTCACACGGGGGACTAAAGGTACTTATTTCATATATCAGGTTCTGTATAGTTTCTCTAACCTCCATTGTCACCCAATCACAAGGTCTATTCTGGGGTGGCATTAGGAGCCGTAATTAAAAACTAATTCCCATAATTACTGCTTTCTGTTTTTTTTTTCTCTGGATCTA
Source organism: Microcaecilia unicolor (assembly GCF_901765095.1). Taxonomy (NCBI): domain Eukaryota; kingdom Metazoa; phylum Chordata; class Amphibia; order Gymnophiona; family Siphonopidae; genus Microcaecilia; species Microcaecilia unicolor. The sequence goes on along the minus strand of NW_021963141.1, from coordinate 127,562 downwards.
GATATACTCTGGGCCATTTATGTTCCCACATAAATCTTATTAAACATCTGTCTAAGTTTCTGCAAAGACTGAGTGTCACTTGTATATGATCTACCTTGTAGACTAAATGTTAGGTAAAGAGAAGATAGAATCAATAAAAATAAAGACAGAGATAGGTTTAGATAGATAAGTACATTTTATTTCTTACCCAAAGACAAGTCTTCAAGTTGATACAAATACAGACATCAGATTCTGGTTTCATCCGCACAGGGCTTCGCCGTCTGACAGAAGCTTTGGAGAGGACTCTCAAACTAAGCCAAAATCTGCCATCTTTTATACTCTATCCTCTCCATAGAAGTGAATGGTGAGAAACCTTGCTCCTAATCTTTCTCACTTTCTGAGATCATACTTTCCCATGCGATCTGCTGTCGGATGTGCCCACCTCCTTCCGTTCTCAGCTACTGCTAATTATCAACATGTTTTGGGAAGCGTTGAGATAACAGTTTCACATCTTCCGGCTGCAATACTTTTTCATACTTTTCTCATGAACTCTGTATTACCTCTGTATCATTGTATACCAAAACTAATAAGCTCCATTTTATTCATCTGATCTTTCATTACAGATGCTATATTTGATTTAAAAATTGTACCAATTTGTGTCAGAAGTCATTATTCAGACCTGCTCTTTGCAGATTCTCAAATATTAATTCACTTGCTTGTTCTTTGGCCTAGTCAGTATTTTTTTCAGTTGTTCTTGGCTGCATAGCTTTGGCCATCACTATTCCAGTGGTAGCCTTAAAGCTAGGCCATATATTAACATTCCCCTCTTCACCCTATCCCATAGGGTGACACCAGGGTTAACGTACCTTGGTACCATCCGTTCCAGAAGGTATTCTATGAGGCCATCAAATTATCTGAGTCTTAAGATCAACTGGTACAATTTGTTTAGTTTTCGGTTGAGACTTACTCAAACCTGTAGCGAGAAATGTTTTTATGAATGGGACTAATCCATGAGCTCATTTACAAAATCCCATGAAATATAGGTATGCGGGTAATAGCAATTTCAGGTGGATCATACTAATAAACACTTTCAGGTCTTTCTATGGCTTCTATTGTATCTGTAGCATAGTGCATGGGGAGATAATCCAATGTATCTGTCTCAGTGGTCCTTGGAAGGAATAACGGTTTTGATTAAGCATTGTTATGGGCTCAACAAATAGTACTCTGATTGCAGGCTGTTTAAGGTTGTAGGTATTCAGAATCCTTAAACAGGTCGGGATTCCTGGACCTTACTAGTACTCATCATTGGTATCCAATCATGAGCACTAATAAGTGGATAGCAAGTATGAGGTTGCCTCATACAGCAAAAATGGTCAATCCTAGGAAAATTTATATTAACCAAGGTCATGCATGGATCTTGACATATGCATAATGACCTGGAAGTATGGGAAGCATTGTATATATCCGTTACCCCTCTTGGAGCTTAGTCAAACCTACAGAAAGACATGCAGCTCAAGTAAGCCTGCACCAAAGTCAAACAATTGCATAACAGGTTGATACTAACAGAGTTTACATCTACATTATGATATCTTAGCCAGTATAATGTTACCCTTGTATCTGAACAATATCGACTTCAATTTAAATTACATAAACAGAAATAACGGGGAAACTCGTGGAAAAACATTTAGAACAATAAAGGAAATAAAACCTTTTCACTATCTAGACAGGATTATTGCTAAACTGAAAATAAAACATAATATGAATCTATAATGTCCATAAACAGCAACAGTAATTCTCAAATTAAGTATCAGTTTTAAATTCTCTTTCATCGATCATGGTTGAGGCGGTGGAAGCGCTGAAGAATCTGGACGGAGTTCTGGAAGATCCAACAGGGCTGGGTTTTCAGGCTGGCTTGCTGAAGGAAGTTGCCGGTCTTGAGATGGTTAGGCTCGTAACATCTGGTTCTGCGGCGGAGTAAACACGTATATCTTTCACATGGACCCAAGACTTGTGGTCCAGTAGTTTGCAAGGTGTAAAGGTCATTGCCACAACCTTGGGGGATCTAACATCATTTGGGCCAGGATAGATTTTGAAGACGTACTTGTGGTGTACAAAGTGGGATCTTTTCATGTCTTTATTCTAGGCATACACTATCATAATCAGTCCATCAAGAGCCAGAGGCTGGCAAAGGAATAAGCAAAATAACTGTATGCTTGAATGATACATGGCTATATCTTAGTGGGCATAATGCGGTGTGAATTGAATAGACATGAAAGACAATGTCAACATGGAGAAAACAGTGCTAATTAAGTGCAAAAGCAAAAGGGAAACCAGAAGGGTTCAATAATGAAAAGCCAATTTACATAAATGCAAGACAGATTGGTAATTATTACAATGGCATGATCAAATAACAATGGTAAAGTATATGGAACAAAAGAGAAGATTAAAAAAACAATTAGAATTTAGAGATGATGGTAAATGTTCAACTATTGATGTATGGAGGGCAATGCATCGCAATCTATCGCCAATAGATATGGAATCTTCACCTACGATGACTACCATTCACCAAGGGTTGAGCCCTCAGCTGCAGGAGGCCAGCAGGACTTACGAGTTAGATGATTCAGAAAGAAGGGTAGAGGCCAAAGCTTTGTGTAACTCCAGCAAGTGGAGAGCCTATCTCTTTTGCTCATGGACCAATTGATGCATCTGTCGAAACTCACGCTGAATAATGTCTCGTTTCTCACACCAGGTAATGTTGGGGTCTGTGCATCTGTCTTTTAATTTAGCGATTCTTTGCTGCAACATAGCCTTCAGATCAGATACATTATCGGGTAGCTCTTCTTTGCTAGCAGTCGTCTCCTCCATCTGGGGAAAGGCAAAACTTAAACAGACCAGTAGTGCAATTTATGTGGTTAAGTTATTGAAAGAAGTCAGAATGCTAGGAGGAGGGTCGTGGGTATAAATGGGGTCCAGGAAGGAGGCATGGTAAAAAACAAAGCATCGAGAATGGAAAAAATTAAAAAAATTAAAAAAGCACCCTGAAGGGTGTAAGATAAAAATAGGCTTAATAATAAAAAAACAAAATATGATACATCTGAATTGCAGTAAGGCATATTCAGAAGGCAATGCCAGAAAAAGGTTCCTTGAAAAAGACAAATGAAAAAAACATTCAAAAGTGCAGACACCAGTGATTGACCTTCACATAGAGTTTAAGTAACCCTTTTCAATCAGACAAAGAAGTAGGAAGAAGCATATCGCTTCAAGACAAATCCACCACGCGGCAAGAGTTAGTTGAAGCAAGGTGTTAGTTAAATACACAAAGCATGAATTCCAGGACCGTTGCACCCAAATAATCTACATCAGTTTGTCTCACAATCACTCGCAGTGAAAGACAGACAGATAAAAAAAGCAATAGTTGGGGTTATTGTGATTACCTGTTGTAAATAGAAAGGAATTAAAAAGTGGAGTGCATAATTTTCCTTATTCATGTCCGAAAGCTTCACCAATTCTCTGTTCAAGAATACTACAAATTGTATGATCAGCGCAAAATGCTCCCCCAAATGGCCAGTTCAAGGGAGTATTTCTCGCGTTTTTTCCATATAACGGATAATGGTTAGTAAATATGTCTTCTTTCTTAGACAAGGAAATAATGAAAAGCTTTCAGATGTCACACATATCATAGAGAGATTTCAAAAATGAAGGCTTTATATTCATAAAAACTAAAGAAGTAAATGTCACATCAATTTAAACAGCTTAATAGTTAAAGCAGAAAACATTTTAACAATGAGCAATATACAGCTTTTATTTAAAAGGGATCTCGTATAAAGTAAAATGGCATAAATAAGTCAGTTTAGGTATGTATATAAAAAAACATAAAATGAATATCCTCTGGGGATCGCTCATCCCTGCAGTTGATAAGAACTCCCCAGGGAAGGTATGCATAAAAGCAAATAATTAACTTGCTGACTTAGTTAGGTCATTTGTATGGTATAATTATACAAATGCAATGAAACCAAGAGAAATATAAAATAAAAACATGTCACCTGCAATAGAAATAGAAACATCACACCAATACATATACAGAGAAATGGTTTCAGGCTACTAAATGAGGAGCTGAGTAGTATAAGTAACTGAGAGCAACAAAATCAAATCGGGTTCGGGGTAACGCCTAGTCATTATGGGGTGGGTAATATTGATCCCTAGATCAGTGGTCACTGCGGACGGCGTTGATCCGGGTTCCACAAAGGGAATGACTGGCATTCTGGGGGATTTTGACGGACCTGCGGTTTTCTAAATCTATATGGCTGTGTCTGAAGACATTCAGCAGCATAATGACCGTATTGTTGGCAGCGATAACAGAGCACATCAGGATAGCAATCAGGGCTAGGCCGGGAACGATAGTCTCGTTGTCGCCTAGTATCCCCAAGAGGGCCCCTTGGGGGACCTCGCTGGGGTAGAGAGCGTCTGGGTGGTAGGGCCGTGGGCCTTGATTTCGGCCGTTATTGTCATAGCGTTGATCAGCATACATAACAATAACAGGGGGAGAGGTCTCAGGAGTATTGCTATTTGTATCACAATATCCTGGGGGTATTGGTGTATATCCCACTGCACATGGTAGAAGCTTGGTAGTACCTGCAGCATCATAAGGTGGTGGGGCAGTAGGTGTTATTGCCTCTTGGTAAGGGGCTTGATCGCAATCAGACTTCGTTAGGGCTCTGTCATGCTGGTGTTGTGCAATAAGTATAAATTTATTAATAGCAGCTAAATGCTTCTCCCTAGATTTTCCTGCTTTGTTGGATTCATTATAGCAGACCAGGGCTTGGAGCTTGCCCTGATCAAATGAGCCCTTTGTTGGCCATTCCAGTCCCGGGTCTTTGGCGGACCAAACGGTATGCCAGGTTTGACATAAACGGGAAAGTTCTTTTTTATCAGCGGGAAAAAAGTTGAGAACTCTTTCCAGGGGGCTAGTGGAGGACTGAGTGGACATAATGGAATTAGGAACAAGGGGAATATAATGCACATAGAAACTTAAAGAAAAGTGTGTGAGGTCTTTAAGTCAGATGATTCAAGTCAAAATTTAGAGATCAGTAACTGGGGCAACTAAACAACATCATGCCAGAGAAAATTATATAAACAACAAAGAACCATGCATCATGCGTATAGAAAACACCTTAATACTCACGTGTCTTCAAGAGCGTCCCAGTAGCGAAACCTAGAATATAAATTACTAATTGGCGGAAAGCCCTATGCTTTGGCCGCAGGTTAAATAAATAGACAATTGAAAGTCACAAAAGTGAAAAGAGAGTGTAAGAAAATAGAGCAGAAGGCGATTAGTGTCAGCTATTATATATTTATACTACTCTTATTCCAAATTAATAAAAACTACTCCCCAGAGTGTGCTTCTAAAAACAAGAGTAATCCCAAACTATCTTGTCTGCTAACGGCTATCAGCCATGAGTATAAACCCATGATAGAGCCCCCAAGAAGGGACATTGCAAACACTCCCAAAAAGAACTCAAAAGACCAGCGAACAAGGTCTCGCAAGTAGAAGAGCAACGGTCCAACGGGGTTTCGCTGGTTTAGGGAATCACACGCGACTAACCATCCCAATGGACCTTTAAAACTTTGGCGGCATCCCACACAATAGCGGCATCCACTCAGCACCCAAGCATGCAAAAATTTCATGGCTAGGCAGCATCCACATTACCTAACTGTCCTAAAAATAATTTAGATGCCCTAGTCAACCTGTATACAATCTCAACTAATGTCTTAGGCGTCCCTGTATTGCCACAGCGATCATCTATACAGGTAACCCATAGGTGGGCAATAATGCCGAAACCGCAGGCCACTCCGAAAATGGAATGGAAGTCTGCTCCTACAAATTGAGATACCGTCATCCATTGAAGGGTCACCTTCGATGGATGTAAGCCCCCAGGCATCGGTATCAAACCCAATAGTTATAACGTGACACTGGTATATAAGAAAACAATAAAAGTATAGTATGTCCCAGGAAAAAGCCCCTGAAAATTACTATAGAAGTGGTAGAAAAATAGAGAGAAAAACGAAATATTCCAAGGCAAAACAAAACAAATGTAAGCTCTTCGAGGAAGGCACAGTCATAAAAAAGTCATTAGTTGGAACACATTACCAGAACTAAAAATGCCAAAGACATCACTTGTCATGCAGCAATGGAAAATAGAATTTTCTAGCCAACAAGCCAGTGAAAGGAAACACCGATTTCAACAAAAGGCAAGAAAATGTATATTAACAAAGACATTATAACATGTGTAGTCGGGAGTTATAGCCCTAGAATAAATGAAATAAAGTTAAATACATATTAAATACTTTTGGGGCGGGTACCGGATAGGTTGGAAGTAGCATCTAAACAGGAAAATATAAGAGAAGCATATAATTCAATAAATTTTGAAACAGGACACTAGAATCGTGGTGTAAATATGACAAGTTAATACCCATAAATATGACAAATTAATACCCATACACTCAGAAAAGGAGGAAGCTTTTGTGGATAAACAGGTAAAAGGGAAAAAAAAATAAATTAAAACATGTGATTCTTACACCAAGAACTTCCAATGATACGGCATAAAACATACATACTAGTCAGTGACTGAAATGGTATGTCTAAATGATGACAAACAGAACAGCTGCAGCATTAGAAGGAAAGATAAGGCAGGGTTATAAAGAACCAACAGGAAATAACTTGAGATGTGAAGCAACGCTGTATTATCATGGCACGCAGCCATTATCTTCTCAATCGGAAAGATAAAACATATTTTATATGCATATCTATTAAGGTAAAAGTAAAGGAATGCTTCTTTAGCTCTTAATGTAACAATAAACCACTGTAATTTCTAGCAACTGTCTGTGTTGGATCCCGGTTTACAATGCTGTCGAGTAAAAAACAGAAAATTTGTTATAAAGACTTACACAATTTAATACATTATAGAACCATATTATTTAAAAGTGATTGTCATTCTTAGAACGTGGAAATATTCATCAAGAAATATTATAACCTAGCTCATTATTACAAGTGTTTAAAATAAGCCAGGACGAAAATCACAATGCAAGCGAGGAAGTGTAGTATTTCTTGTAGATAACGTTATAATATAGTCCTTAAAATGGGACTTAAATATGAGGACAATTTATAATTCTGACAATCTATAATACTGTTCAAAAATCAATGTTTCCTGAAGATAAGCAGGCTTGTATTAAACTAACACGATAGTACGGTGCTGGGGCTGTAACTTAAACGAGTACACCATTAAAATAGAGTACAAGAAACTAGAACCAGAGTATCGGAGATCCAAAGCATACGAGAATCTTATCTAGAGGGTAACATTGTGGTTAAAAGACTGCTTCTGGGAAGTAAAACTTTTAATATGATTTAGCAGTAATCCTGTAGAGAGTTTAAGGAGAACCAGAACATCAAAGAGGTTTACAGAAAATTGTTATAAGGATTTAATGTTGACGTGGATGTTATAGGAAAAGGAGAATAAAAACCAGAAGGGAAGAGTGCTAAGAAGCATTGTAATGTGATCACAGGAAACCACACTAGGACAAAGAAGGAGAAAGCTGATTTTTAAAGGGGAAAGTCAAGTAATGTATGTTTGAAGGAAAAATATCCTTTTAAAACTTTGTAACCACATGGTGTAGCACAATAAGGTCTATCAAGCTGTCACTTGCAGCACAAAAATAAAGAAACCTGTCTCGGGGTTAAAATCAAGGCTCAGAGACAGAATGAGAAAGCCTTTGTTTAAGGGAGATGGAATGAAATAGAGAGCAACACCCAAAAGTCAAAGCAGTATGAGCCGTGAATTTTGGGGAGTGGGAGACAACGTCCTAATAAAATGACACAAAAGAGGAGAAAAAAGTATGCCCTGATAAAAGGAGAATGCAGAGTAAGACTAAGATACAGTGAAAGCCAAGAAATACATCCGTACAATCTTACATGCTCAGAAGTGCACTTACAACGGACTTGGCAGCATGAGGCATGAAAAGATAAGTCATTTTACAATTATGGTGCCTGCTTAAGGAACCAATTTTGAGGGGAAACCGGAGTTGAAAGATACCTGTGTAAAAAACTGTTGTACCACTTCAGCATAGAACAGGGATAAAAACGAACGGAAAAGGGGGAGAGAAAAAAAAAATCACTTTTTTTGAGCTTTCAAAAGTGAACTCCTCTGCCAAAGCAGTGCTGGACTGATAAGGCAGCTAAAGTGGGCAATCTTCCCAGATTCTCATGTCCTTGAGATAGTGAACTACAGCACTTGTTAGGGAAAATCTTTAAAAGCTACAGAAAGAAATGGCAGTTTCGGAAGCCTGGATAAGGATATTTAAAAAATGTGAGAAAAAGGGGTTTAGAACTTACAACTCTTCGGGCAAGGTGAAATAGATTTACAAAGGCAGATTCGAAGCCCAAGAGGGAGTATATATTTAATAGTAATGTAATAAGCTTTGTTCCGGAAAGAGAATCAAACCTCACAGCACATGGGACTGAGAAGGAAAAAGAAAAGTTTTCTAGGAAATCCAAAAAAAAATGATTTCTGGTTTGCACAAGAAGCTAAAAAGGTGTCTGTAAGGTATTAAGTTACCCCAATTGGTACCGTGCGGGCCACACCCTTATAAATTTTACACGGACCGCAGACATATAGTGTAGGAGTCGGTAGAGCATCAGAGAGGAGGGCAGGGAGGATTATTGTGGCAGAAAAAGGGGGACAAGAACAAAATGTTGTGGAGGAAGGGATTCAGATTGGACTTAAGGAAAGAAAAATGGCTATGGGGTGGGGTGAGAGCACAGGACTGAACAGCTGTGAAAAAGAGCAATCAGTTGAACTACGCAGTAGAAAAGTGTGGACAGGAAGGGGGGGGCTGCGGGCTGTTAGGGGGAAAGCATAGTGCAGAAGACTGAAAGAATATTTAGAGAGATAAGGGGAAAAACAGCAACTGGACGACGGCAATCAGCTACAAAGTTGAACACCGTAATTACTGTTTTCAGCTAAAAAAAGAAAGTTGTAGGAAGTCCAATAGAAAGAATGAGGAGGAATAGAGTCGCACACACAGAGTGAAGGCAATAGCAGATGTGAAAAGGTGGGGGCTGTCAGTTTTGAGGAGTGGTTATAAGAACAGAGAATTCAAAAGGATTTTAAGGGAGAGAGCAATCTGAAAGCGTGCTGTTCTCCTAGAGTAAAGGAAATTCCCCCGATACGGGAACATCAAAGAAACTGTACAGAAAAGAAAAGAGCAGGAATAAGACCCAGGGGACTAATAGGAAGAGGTAGGTAGAAGAAGTTAGGATGAAGGAGAACAGGAAAAGGTATTGGGGAGGAAAGTAAGGTCGACAGAAGAAGAAAGAACAGAATACATAGTGAGAACCAGGGGACAGGGATTTGAAAAGGAAGGATTAAGACAGAACACAGGGTGGGATGTGAAACAGAAAAATGCGCAATCTCTAAGGATTGTTAAGCGAGAATTGCTAGCATAAAGACCAATCCAAAGATTTTGAACATTGAAATAAACTTACAGCAAAACCCAAATCGCAGTCGCCTGGATTCGTTGTTATGCTTCATTCACACAACAAGCACACTCTTGCGCACATCACGCAAATCAAAGAGACGGACAGGATAGGAGAAAGAAAAAAAAAGGGTGAGAAAAAACAGAACAGAATATTGAAAGACAGAAACGAAGGTTTGAACACAAATATTCAACCCCACTGCGTTAGTGCAGCGCAGGGCAGTAAGACGTTCAGGGAAGAAAGTAAAAAGACAGAAAAATAGAAGAGTATTTAAAGTAGGGGGGGGAAAACGGACAGAACATCCGTGTGAGGCAGAAGGACGGAAAGTAGCGGTAGGGAGAGGCAGGTGAGTATGAGAGAAAAAAGAGAGAAGGAAAATAAAGTGACAGAGAGAAACAGAGAACATTTGAACGCACAAAATTAAGTATCCCCTCTTGCGTTCAAAAGAAGATAAAGAAGGGCAGCGAGTAATGTCAGCGTTCGGGGCTCACCACTGTTTTTAATTACCTCTTTTTATAGACCTCTTTCTGACTCCGTCACACGGGGGACTAAAGGTACTTATTTCATATATCAGGTTCTGTATAGTTTCTCTAACCTCCATTGTCACCCAATCACAAGGTCTATTCTGGGGTGGCATTAGGAGCCGTAATTAAAAACTAATTCCCATAATTACTGCTTTCTGGTTTTTTTTTCTCTGGATCTAGATATACTCTGGGCCATTTATGTTCCCACATAAATCTTATTAAACATCTGTCTAAGTTTCTGCAAAGACTGAGTGTCACTTGTATATGATCTACCTTGTAGACTAAATGTTAGGTAAAGAGAAGATAGAATCAATAAAATAAAGACAGAGATAGGTTTAGATAGATAAGTACATTTTATTTCTTACCCAAAGACAAGTCTTCAAGTTGATACAAATACAGACATCAGATTCTGGTTTCATCCGCACAGGGCTTCGCCGTCTGACAGAAGCTTTGGAGAGGACTCTCAAACTAAGCCAAAATCTGCCATCTTTTATACTCTATCCTCTCCATAGAAGTGAATGGTGAGAAACCTTGCTCCTAATCTTTCTCACTTTCTGAGATCATACTTTCCCATGCGATCTGCTGTCGGATGTGCCCACCTCCTTCCGTTCTCAGCTACTGCTAATTATCAACATGTTTTGGGAAGCGTTGAGATAACAGTTTCACATCTTCCGGCTGCAATACTTTTTCATACTTTTCTCATGAACTCTGTATTACCTCTGTATCATTGTATACCAAAACTAATAAGCTCCATTTTATTCATCTGATCTTTCATTACAGATGCTATATTTGATTTAAAAATTGTACCAATTTGTGTCAGAAGTCATTATTCAGACCTGCTCTTTGCAGATTCTCAAATATTAATTCACTTGCTTGTTCTTTGGCCTAGTCAGTATTTTTTTCAGTTGTTCTTGGCTGCATAGCTTTGGCCATCACTATTCCAGTGGTAGCCTTAAAGCTAGGCCATATATTAACAATATATAGAGATGTTGCAAGTCTGCTGGAAATCTAGAGCCAAGAGTCCTCAAACTTTATAAGAGAAGGGCCATTTCAAACTGCCGAGGAAAAAGGAGGAACATTTTTTTTAAACCTCTTCTCCCTGTGCCATAGGCCACAGCACTATTGATATTTTATGGCTTCATTCTTTTACCAGTAGTGGCTCCGGCCTAGATCTGCTCTTTTTTTTTTTTTTTTGCTACTACTATGACCAATTTCACCTCTCCTGTCGCTCTTGTTTTTATTGGGTGGGGGCTGGTGAGGGAGGAACATGATGAACCAGTGGGCTTCAAAATTTAATTTAGTATTTGGTCTCAGCAAGATATTTCTGGTTAAAGTCAGGGTATTGGTCCCAATTAATCTTTAGATTAATAGTGTTTTACACTATTTTTTTTTTGTTACATTTGTACCCCGCACTTTCCCACTCATGGCAGGCTCTATGCGGTGGGCAATGGAGGGTTAAGTGACTTGCGCAGAGTCACAAGGAGCTGCCTGTGCCTGAAGTGGGAATCGAACTCAGTTCCTCAGGACCAAAGTCCACCACCCTAACCACTAGGCCACACCTCCACTGACGTTTTCTGTACAAAGGGCTACATAATCTAATCATTTTTCTAACTTTGTTGAAGGGTTCTTTCTCAGCATAAGGTTTGTAATCCATTCAGTCTTTTTTTTGAATCGTGAGAATTATGGTGTTGTCTCTAAAGAACCCAGTAGATTTCTAGGGGAGATCATAGAAGGGGTGGCAATACAAGAGTCTACCTGGATGATAATTTCTCAATCTGTACACAGGAACTTGTTTGAGCCTTTATTTTTTTTTTTAACCCAGCTATGCTATTAGCCTTGACTAGTAATTCTGTAATTCCACGGCTTAATTTGTGTACAGATGAAATCTGAGAGTATACCAGTTCAGTGCATGCTCCACAAAGCCACCTCTTTTATGTGTTACTCATTTGGTTTTCTTTAAAGTTGCAGGAATCATCACTGCAGATTTTGCGTCTGGATTGGTGCACTGGGGAGCTGATACATGGGGATCTGTGGAACTGCCCATTGTTGGAAAAGTAAGTTTCACAAACACCCATTCAAATAATGTTGGCTGGTAGCTTACATTTCTGGACTGTTCAAACACAAAGGTGGCCATGAGTCCTCTTAAAGGTCAGACCTGCCACATTATTTACTGCAGATGTCTTACTGCTGATGGACCTGATGAAAATACCTCATATATAATTGGGGAAAACAGGGCTACACTTTTCATGGTAGATTTACTAAGGAACAAACCAGGGTGGAAGGTGGCAGGGATTGCTGCTACTACCATAACATTTAAAGCGTGTTGGAGAATGTTAGCGGGGGAGGGAGTGGAATCTCCAAAATCAGAAAGGTAAATGATTAAATGCATGTGAGCCAGGGGCGTAGCCAGACAACAGATTTTGGGTGGGCCAGGGCAAGAAGTGGCTGGGCACCAAGTGTTCTCTCTCCCCCCCCCCCCCCCCCCCCCCCCCCCCACCAAAAAAATAACTGAGCTGATGGGAAAATGCTTCTTTCCACCTTGGTGGTCTGCAGCAGGCATGTGTTGAAAACTGAGCATGCACAGGTGCCGGTATCGTGGGGACAGCATTTTCATTACCATCAGGGGGAAGTCTTCAGCTGGTGGAGCTTGGGATCCCCACCAGCTACCGCTAAATGTGTGCTACTGTTGGTGGGCCTGAGCCCTAAGTGGGTGGGCCTCGGCCCACCCAGGCCCACCTGTGGCTACGCCACTGATGTGAGCTGAAAGTAACAGATCAGACATGCACCCTCAGGAGTCAGTCTGTGCTCAGTTAAAGTTAGTTATTTTTCTTATATTCTACTAATTCATTTGCATAGTTCAAAGCGGATTATGATTCAAAACACAAAAGCAAGTCTACATCTAAATGGCTGAGGAGAAACTGAATTAAATTTTGGACTGGCCTGGTCAAGTCCTGACTTGAACCCAATAGAAATGCTGTGGCAGGACCTTGAAACGAGCAGTTCATGCATGAAAACCTACAGATGTGTCCTGAATTAGTTTTGTCTGTCAGTGTGAAAACTGTTCATTAACCACATTTTCCCCATGATAACATTTAAGAAAACTGAATATTTCTGTTGGCCAGGCAGCATGTATTAATGGGCAAGGGCTACTGAATCTGGCTTCCAACCTGGCAAGTTTGAAAACCATGCATGTTTTTGCATACCAGCTACCATAGGCACCACTGCTTAACAGTGTCTGGCCCTCTAGTGGTATTATTATTATTATTATTTATTGCATTTGTATCCCACATTATCCCACCTATTTGCAGGCTCAATGTGGCTTACAGAGTTTTGTAAGTTGTCGTTACAGGGTAGCAGATACATTTAGTATTGTGCAGAAATTAAATGAGGGAAGAAAGAAGAAGGAAGGGAGTGATTAGGGTAGTTATAGAAGGTGGGTTTTTTTTTTTTAATTGAGTGGGTTGGTGAGGTGTACAGGTGTGATTATCGGTTTTTGTTGTAGGGCTTGCTGAAGAGATATGTCTTCAGAGATTTGCGGAAGACAGTTGTTTCGTCGATTGTTCTCAGGTCTGTAGGCAATGCATTCCATAATTGAGTGCTTATGTAAGAGAAGGTGGTGGCGTGCGTCTGCTTGTATTTTAGTCCTTTACAGCTGGGGGAGTGTAGGTTGAGAAATTTGCGGGATGATCTTGTGGCGTTTCTTAGAGGTAGGTCCACAAGGTTTTGCATGTAGCTTGGGGCTTCCGCTTGAATGATTTTGTGTACAGTCGTGCAGATCTTGAACGTAATGCGTTCCCTAAGTGGGAGCCAGTGGAGTTTCTCTCTTAAGGGTTTTGCACTTTCATATTTAGGTTTTTGCAAATATGAGTCTGGCGGCAGTATTCTGGGCCGTTTGGAGTTTTTTGATGGTCTGTTCTTTGCAGCCTGCATATAGTGCGTTGCAGTAATTATTACCATTGGTGTGAATTGACTGCTTTATTTATTCCCATCAGATTATAAATAGCATTAAGAGCCCAATCCAATGAGACTATTCTTTACTGAGAACTTAGTCTCAGGGCCAGTGCAAGACAATTGGGTACCCTAGGCAAACCTTCAGCCTCACCCCCTCTCCCCCCACATCAATTTTCCCTTCCAAGAAGTTGAGAATTAAACTCTACGGTCACCCTACAACCATTTTATATAAATGAACAGCACCCTTTAAGTATATGGTAGTTGTCGATGAATCTTTCAGTTTGTGTGGCTGACAGAACTTACTGGTTTGCTTTGAATGCAGCTGCATTTTGCAGCCTCTTCCCCCACTCCCGAAAGCTGTTGTCTTTGGTAACTGCCTATTCATGCCTGATGATTGGGCCAGCCCTGCTTCATCCTTTTATCACTTGATAACCATTTTTCTAACAGTATCCTATATAATAATTCTCACCTCCAACATTCTGAGGCTGCCTGGAACCGTGGATCATGTTGGAGTAGATAATAGTGATGTCACACAACCCACACCAGATTGGCCAGTAGAAGGGAGAGGGGCGGAGCCACGATACAGGGAGCAGCGAATCAGCACAGCACGAGGAATGCAAAGCAGCAGCAGGAACAGAAGCCTCTCTCACACAGTCACTCTCACATACACTCTCTCAAACATACACACTCAGAGGAAAACCTTGCTAGCGCCCGTTTCCTTTCAAACAGAAACGGGCCTTTTTTACTAGTAATAATATAATTTATCACCAATTATCAAGTGCTTTTAGCCAAATCCTGTTAATGTCAATTAGGTAAAGCTAATTTTTTCATGTCTTTTTTTTCTTTTGCCTATTAGGCTTTTATCAGACCTTTCCGAGAGCATCATATTGACCCCACAGCAATTACAAGGCATGACTTCATAGAGACCAATGGAGACAACTGTATGTTGACAGTAATCCCTTTGGCAAATATGGCATACAAGTTTCTTTTCTTTTCTCCAGGTAAAGATACAACCTGTTGCATCACTGTCTTGTCCCTCCTTGGGAGTATAATCAATATGGGTATTCATACTGCACAATGTTTCAGGAATAGGGAGAGCAGGATTCCGAAACAGCTCACTCCTATGAGGAAATTGAGGAATCAGGGTGTGCATGACAAGAATAAAAATTTATGATCCATTTTTAAACAAATTGTTCCTGATTCTCGGGAACTCTTTGCCAGAGGAGGTGGTAACAGCGATTAACGTATCTGGGTTTAAAAAAGGGTTGGACAAATTCCTGGAGGAAAAGTCCATAGTCTGCTATTGAGACAGACAAGGGAAGCAACTGCTTGCCCTGGGATTTGTAGTAAGGAGTGTTGCCATGATTTGGGTTTCTGCCAGTTACTTGTGACCTGGCTTTGGCCACTGTTTGGAAAACAGGATACTGGGCTAGATGGACCATTGGTCTGACCCAGTATGGCTACTCTTATGTTCAGCCTCCTCTTGCAGCAAATGCATCTGGATCTGCTCGGTACTTGTCTGCGGATACTGCAGAGGAACGCTGGACACGCCCCCAACAGTTGCCATACAGCCATTGCACTTAAGGTGCATTGCTTTTGCCTTTTAATCTGTGTTTAAGTACAAAACCCTCACACTCTTTAGTAAACATGCTCTTATGTTTGTTAGAATTCCTAATAATAATTTAAATAAGTGTGAGGGAGATATGGAACTATCAATAGGCTTTAATTTTAAGTTCCCCAATAGATGGGAAATCCATGTAGCCTGGGTTTTTATTTATTTTAAGTTGGGGGAGGAGGGGAGAACAGAAAGCAGCTGACCATGATCATGATTCAGAATACCTGAGGTAGCCCACAACACCACGTTACTCATGCCCACAAAATTACATCTGTAATTTATCTCATGCTGGGTGTATTCCCACATACAGATGCTGAATTATTGAACATAACCAGCTTCTGGCAAGTCTTTCTATAACTTAATGTTCTGAAATCCACAGAGAGCACTTGACATTTTCTCTCAACATTACCAAAAAAAAAAAAGCACTTTTTTTTTCATATATATTTGCATGCTTTCTCCTATGCAGTTGCTAGCCTATGGATGACAGCCATTGATTAAATCTCACAGTAAATGTGTGATACAGCTTAACTGAAATCATATTAGGAGTCTTTTTTACTAAAATGCGCTAATGATTAGCACATGCTAAATGCCATGCAGCCCATTGAATATGGCTCTTAATGTATACTAATTTGTTAGTGTGTGCTAAATCCATTAATGTATCTTAGTAAAAGGCCCCCTAATTTTGTTGTTCCTAACTCGTGTGTGTGCAATTTTTATATATATGTCAGTGTCCAATAGACTAAGAACCCTGGAGTGGAGGAGTGGCCTAGTGGCTAAAGCGCCAGTCTTGCCCAAGATCACAAGGAGCAGAAGCGGGATTTGAACCGACCACCTGTGGATTGCAAGTCACTTAACCCTCCATTGCGTCAGGTACAAACCTAGATTGTGAGCCCTCCTGGGACAGAGAAATATCCAGAGTACCTGAATGTAACTCACCTTGAGCTACTACTGAAAAAGGTGTGAGCAAAATCCAAATAAATTATTTGAGATTCTGTTGCTACTATTTGAGATTCTATATGGAATGTTGATATTATCTGAGATTCTACATGGAATGTTGCTATAGTGGAGGAGTGGCCCAGTGGTTAGAGCACCGGTCTTGCAATCCAGAGGTGGCCGGTTCAAATCCCACTGCTGCTCCTTGTGATCTTGGGCAAGTCACTTAACCCTCCATTGCCTCAGGTACAAACTTAGATTGTGAGCCCTCCTGGGACAGAGAAATATCTAGAGTACCTGAATGTAGCTCACCTTGAGCTGCTACTGAAAAAGGTGTGAGCAAAATATAAATAAATAAAAGGGTGTGCTAACTTTTTTTTTTCTAACCTTATAGATGCCTGTAATATTCTTGTGGGCATCTACATGGTTAGCACACGCTAAGTTTTAGCTCGCCTTTGTAAACAGAGCCCTAAGGTAGCATAATAAAACTGAAGATTAAGCTCATTGGAAAGATAGCTGCTGTAAAATTCCTACTTTCCAATCCAGCTGGAGCTCTTTTAATTTGACAATTACACTTAACAGATGTTTTTTCTTTCTTCCTCTGTAGAAGTCGTACATAAAACCTATGGCTGGGAATGCTTCATTTTCGCCCTTTCAATTTTTGTAACGTTGACAAACCAGATTCACAAGTGGTCCCATACCTACTTTGGTCTTCCTGGCTGGGTTATCTTTCTTCAAGACTGGCACATCATTTTACCACGCAAGCATCATCGCATCCATCACGTGTCTCCACACGAGACTTATTTCTGTATCACAACAGGTAACTGCACTTTTGCTTGTTATTGTAGGAATTCCCAGTATATGTAAAATGCTAACTAGTCTCTTCTTTTTTTTTTTTTTTTTTTTTATTAACTGCTAGTTAATAGTTGAAATAGCTTAGCAGGGTTTAAAAAAGCTTTGGATAGCTTCCTATAAGAAAAGTCAATATGCCATTATTAAAATGGACTTAGGGAAAAATCCACTGCTTATTTCTGGGATAAGCAGCATAAAACATATTGTACTTTTTTTGGATGTTGCCAGGTACTTGTGACCTGGATTGGCCACTGTTGGAAACAGGATGCTGGGCTTGATGGACCTTCAGTCTGTCTCACTGTGGCAATACTTAAGTTCTTATGACTTTCCATCAAATGGTCTTTGGGTCCCTTTTATCAGACGTTCTCAAAGATGACTCTTCAGATCTGGGGGAAGTTTTTGGGGCATGGGGTGATGACCTGTGGTTTGAGAAATGACATTGTTCATAACATTTTCTTAAATTTATACTGTGGTTTGCAGAGAGAGATTGAGAGTTAGCTCCACAACTTATTTTATGGTGAGTCTAGTGATTGGATATCTGCTTGTAGGCTGGCCAGTGGCTGTATGGAAGAAGTGACTTCCTGTCCATCTTCTTTAAGGAATTGAAGGATTTTTTTTTTTTTTAGTCTGGCAGCATTGGAATGATCGATTTGTATAGGAGCTTTTGCACCTTTTAATGAGGTAGATTTCCTCAGGACAGAATAGTTTAGCTGCGTTAAGAGCAAATACTGGCCACAACAGTGGCAGCCACAAAGAGAAAAGAGTCTGCTAGAACAGTGGGAGCTGTGAAGATGGAATGGACGGCTGCCGTGGCCATTATATGAAATGCGGCCAAGAGCATTTGAAGTTGAAAAGATAAACCACACACTCCAATCCCTCCCTCCCCATACCCAGGCCAAGTGTACTTGTATGAGTATTTCCAAACATTTGTTGCCAATCTGAGAAAATTCCATCGCATTACATAGGTCATCCAAAAAGAGATAACTGCATTAAGCTTTTATCACGAAGCTCCTCCAATTACAACTACAGGAGATAGAAAATAAGCACTTAGTGGAGGAGTGGCCTGGTGGTTAGGGTGGTGGTGGACTTTGGTCCTGGGGAACTGAGGAACTGAGTTCCATTCCCAATTCAGGCACAGGCAGCTCCTTGTGATTCTGGGCAAGTCACTTAACCCTCCATTGCCCCATGGAAGCCGCATTGAGCCTGCCATGAGTGGGAAAGCGCGGGGTACAAATGTAACAAAAATAAAATAGATACTATTGGAGATTCTACATGGAATGTTGCTACTATTGGAGATTCTACGTGGAATGTTGCTATTCCACTAGCAACATTCCATGTAGAAGGCTGCGCAGGCTTCTGTTTCTGTGAGTCTGACGTCCTGCACGTACGTGCAGGACATCAGACTCACAGAAGCAGAAGCCTGCGCGGCCACATTGGTGATCTGCAAGGGCCGACTTCTACATGGAATGTTGCTAGTGGAATAGCAACATTCCATGTAGAATCTCAAATAGTAGCAACAGTGGAGGAGTGGCCTAGTGGTTAGGGTGGTGGACTTTGGTCCTGAGGAACTGAGTTCAATTCCCGGCACAGGCAACTCATTGTGACTCTGGGCAAGTCACTTAACCCTCCATTGCCCACCGCATTGAGCCTGCCATGACTGGGAAAGCGCGGGATACAAATGTGGAATAGCAACATTCCATGTAGAATCTCAAATAGTAGCAACAGTGGAGGAGTGGCCTAGTGGTTAGGGTGGTGGACTTTGGTCCTGGGGAACTGAGGAACTGAGTTCAATTCCCGGCACAGGCAGCTCATTGTGACTCTGGGCAAGTCACTTAACCCTCCATTGGCCACCGCATTGAGCCTGCCATGAGTGGGAAAGCATGGGGTACAAATGTAACAAAAATAAATAAAATAAAAATTATCAAAATTCGATCTTTCTATGTTGATAGTACACCTCCACTGGCTGCCGGTTGAGGCTAGGGTGATTTTTTTTTTTTTTTTTTATTGTATTCTATATAAGATCTTGTAGGACCTGGCACCATTGTATATGTAACCTTTACTTGAATTTGCATCTTCAGTAAGAACCCGGGTATTGAGGCAACCTAACCCTTTTGTTTTCGCTAGCCCTAGAGGGATGAAACTGTCTTGCTTGTTTGAATACTTTCTCTTTTCAAGCAGCAAAAGTTTAGAAAGGTTTTTCCAACTAAGCTATGATCTATTACAGATTATAAAACTTTTAGAAAGCTTTTAAAGACATTTTTATTCCAAAGGGTTGTTACACAGCAATAATGGTTTAGATAACTGATTTCATGAAGTCTTAAATTATTGTGTTATGTATTCTGACTGCTGTTTCTTATGAAATCATTGCGTGGTTCAATGTATTCCCGAGTTGTACTGGCACTTAAGTGTTGTGATTCACGTTGAACCAGTTTAGGCACACGTGGCATAGAAGAATAAATATTATTAACGCCAACCTGCAGTTCCATACTAACTGGTAACCCCTTCACACCCACACTTGCCTTTTCCCTATGTATTCCCATAAACCAAATACAAGAATATCTTTTGTTTCTTTAAGGGACTGTGGTAAAGCAGCCCATAAATGGGGACCATCAACATATCTGTGCTGAAATTGAACTTAAAGAAGACAGTGGAGGGATCTCATCCAAATATTTCCTAGTTGAGCATAAGCAAAGAGGGATAACAGTATAATCATTGTGTAATGTCCACACTGGCATGTTTTTGTATTTAATGCATGTATATTAAACACACATGGTGCCAAAAAATAAAATACTTTCAAGAAAGCTGAAGCATATCCTTGGGCATTCTGTGTACAAAATAGTGTTTAGAATTATTTCAGGTTTGGCTCCTAATTATACTGTTGATAAACTTGCCTTTACCAGGTAAATTGTTTTACACTTTCTCTTGAGAAAAGGAGTTGGTTCTTAAAAAAAATGAAAAGTTTCTCTCTTGGTTTTCTCAACAGGCGGTAGTATCACATTGGAATTCTCTTCCTATTATAGTAAAGCAGGAGACCATGTTACATGGGGTTTAGAAAGGCCAAAAAACTAATTTCAAAAATACTTTGGGTGAATTTAGTTTATGATTTTATACATTTTTAATGTACATCTTAATATCGTAATCCGCAGTGAAGTAGCGGAATATGAAGGTTATGTTCTGTTGGAGCTCCAGCTTACATGCTCATAGCTGAAGGAGACCAGCACTGACAGATCTTTTGAGATGTGCTTAGTTCCTTGGCATTTGCTTTGATTTGATTGTTTGTTTGTTTATTTATTTATTGCATTTGTATCCCACATTTTCCCACCTATTTGCAGGCTCAATGTGGCTTACAGTGTTCCGTCATGGCATTCGCCATTCCAGAGTAAAATATACAATTGATGTTACATAGAGAACATGGATGACATTGAATTAAGCAAACAGATATAGTAAGAAAACAGTCAGATTATGAGGTAGAGTGGTGATGTGTTACAATGTCTGTTATTGATCATTGTGGTATGCCTTGTTGAAGAGATAGGTCTTCAGAGATTTACGAAAGTTAATTCATTCGTAAATTGTTTTTAAGTTAAGTGGCAGTGCATTCCACAACTGCGTGCTCATGTAGGAAAAGCTGGACGCATGTGTTAGCCTGTATTTTAGTCCTCTACAGCTGGGGAAGTGAAGATTAAGGAATGTGCGGACTGATCTTTTAGCATTCTTGGGTGGTAGGTCAACAAGGTCTGACATATAGGCCGGGGCGTCTCCGTGAATGATTTTATGAACTAGAGTGCAGACCTTGAACGTGATACATTCTTTGAGAGGAAGCCAGTGTAGTTTTTCTCTTAGGGGTTTTGCACTTTCGTATTTTGTTTTTCCAAATATGGAGAGCTGGCCAACCCAATAATTTGATTAAGATGAGTTTGGAGAAAGTTTGACTTGTTGTTGTTGTTGTTGTTGTTGCTCAGGGAAATTGAGCTTTAAACTTTTGTTGCCCACATATACCCAGTTGGGAGTTTGGAATAAGGTACACTTCCTTCTGATTGATCTACAGTACAGTATTATTGATTATTCGATCATCCGGCAATATCTGACACTCCCTGGTGATGTCACATTTGTTTCTATTAAAAATCTTTGTTTTAGATCTGTGCCTTTGTTTATGAATTGTTTGAGGGATTTATGCTGTGGGTTGTTTTTTTTTAATTTGTATTATCCAACATTTCAGTTATCCGATGAAGGGTCAGTCCTGTTTATTGGATATTTGAGACCATACTGTATTTCTATTTCTTCTGGCCAAACTCTGGCTCTTGTTGCTCGTCTGTCGGCCTTATTGATGAATTTTCAGTGTATCCATGTTGTATGTACACAAGACGAACGTGCACGCAAGGTATGTTTTAGTATCTTGTGGGACAGAGGATCATTGATTGTAACTTTGATGTGATTGATTGGATCCTGCCTTCATTTTGAGGAAAAGCTTTGATAAATGTAAGCTGCTTTTATAGTTTGGTGAGCATTGAAAAGGTTTGTACCACTATGGGGTGGCTGCTGCTGTAGCGCAGTCATTGGGCAGTGAAAAGGGAACTAGCATTTGTGAACCAGGAAGGCAGCCTACTGCTGTAGCAACAGGTTCAGAGACCAAGTTATATGGAGGGGAAGAAAAAAAAATTAGCTTCTCTCAAAAATGATTTCCCTGACTCCTAAAAACTTCGTAAAAAGAAGTCAACCCCTTCTAGTGACTACAGATCAGTGTCGGTAGTAAAGCTGAAACACCATAAAGATAATATAATGCTACAGTGGTAGGCTGTACATCCAACAACGCAGTACAGAATTTAGAAATGGCACTTTTTTTTCCTCCTCCTTGTTTTGCAGGCTTGTGGCACAAGCTTGTTTTGGAATCGCTGATGCTGAAACCCACTTCACATTGGGTCACTTCCTCTGCCAGCTTAGACCAGACTGTTTATATGAACTGTGGGGATCCGGTGATTCACATAAGCATTTTGTGAATCACGGGACCCCGGTGCATGGGTTCACTTCCTCCTCCTGCCCTGTGATCTCTGCAGGAGAGGAGGAGAGCCAGCTCTAGGAGTACCAGCTCTAGGAGTACAAGGAGAGGGGGGCAGAGAAATGTGAGTGTGCCATTGGGGAGGGTGGGAAATAAAGGAACTTTTGGGCCTTAAAATGGGGAAATTCTGTGCAAAAACACTACAAATAAATAGCACAGAATTTTCAAAGATTTTGCACAGAATTCTTCCAGGAGTAAACATATTATTTAGGAGTGGAGGAATAGCCTAGTGGTTAGTGCAGTGGACTTTGATCCTGGGGAACTGAGTTCGATTCCCACTGCAGCTCCTTGTGACTCTGGGCAAGTCACTTAACCTTCCATTGCCCCTGGTACAAAATAAGTACCTGAATATATGTAAACTGCTTTGAATGTAGTTGCAAAAACCTCAGAAAGGTGGTATATCAAGTCCCATTTCCCCTTTCCCTATATTATCTCTCTATATAAAACGCACCTCCAACGTTCGAATGAAGCCTCTGTTAGCCAAAAGTGAAGGGGGTGAGATCGCATTGTGTCTGCCCCGCCCACACGTCAAACGTGATGACGTCGAGGGCGGAGCAATGACACTCATCCAATCACAACGCTCGGCAGCGAAGCGTCAGGGAAGGAGGCGGCGCTCTCAATGTCTAGCCTTCCCTTCGCTGTGTTCCGCCTTCTTCTGACGTCAAGGATGACGTCAAAAGAAGGCGGAACACAGCGAAGGGAAACCTAGACGTCGGGAGCACCGCCTCCTTCCCTGACGCTTCGCTGCCGGAACCGCCACAGAGGTAAATTTAAAAACAAGAAAAAAAAAATAAAAACCATGTTGGGGGGAGCGAAGAGGGTGGCCACAAAAGAAAAACAATGGGAGCGGGAGGGCAGGGGAGAAACGACACCATGGATGCGAAGGGGGGGGGGGGAAGAAGAGGGCGGCCCAGGCTGGGACATGGGAGAGAGAGGAGCATGGATGCAAGGGGGGGTCATGGAAGGGAGACAGGGGACTTGCTGGAAAAGGATGAATGGAGGCGGCAGGGGACAGAGGAGCATGGATTGGGAGGGCAGGACTCAGGGAGAGGGGAATTGCTGGATAGGGATGAATGGAGGGGCCAGGTGACAGAGGAGCATGGATTGGAAGGGCAGGACTCAGGGAGAGGGGAATTGCTGGATAGGGATGAATGGAGGGGACAGATGGCCATGGATGCATACGGATTGCAGGGCAGGCCTCAGGCAGAGAGGGGAATTGCTGGATAGGGATGAATGGAGGGGCCAGGTGACAGAGGAGCATGGATTGGAAGGGCAGGACTCAGGGAGAGGGGAATTGCTGGATAGGGATGAATGGAGGGGACAGATGGCCATGGATGGATATGGATTGCAGAGAGGAGAAATGCTGGATAGGGAAAAATGGAGGGGCCAGGTGACAAAGGAGCATGGATGGGCATGGATTGGAAGGGCAGGACTCAGGGAGAGGGGAATTGCTGGATAGGGATGAATGGAGGGGACAGATGGCCATGGATGCATATGGATTGCAGGGCAGGCCTCAGGCAGAGAGGGGAATTGCTGGATAGGGATGAATGGAGGGGCCAGGTGACAGAGGAGCATGGATTGGACTCACACTTTCACTCTGACTCTCAAACACTCACTCTCACATACACTCTCCCAAACACACACACTCCGAGGAAAACCTTGCTAGCGCCCGTTTCATTTGTGTCAGAAACGGGCCTTTTTTACTAGTATATAATATAGACAACATTAGTAATACAAAGGCATTGAGATAAAGTGGATATATGTACTTTTGAATAAGGTACGTGGAATTGTTGTCAGTTACAGGGTGTGTGGCATGCTAGCCTAGATATGGAGTGAGTGGATAGTCTCGATCATCACACCCGTTAAAAGCTTGATAGAAGAGCCAGATTTTCATCTGCTTCCTGAAATAGAGGTAGTCTTGAGTTAGCCATGCGCCCTCCCTGCCCATCTTCAAATCCTTACTCAAAGCCTACCTCTTCACTGTAGCTTTCGGCACATAACCACTTACCTCTATCCAGGAAACCTACACTGCCCCATTTGATTGACTACATACTTGTCCTTTAGATTGTAAGCTCTTTTGAGCAGGGATTGTCCTTCCTCGTTTAAAATTGTACAGCGCTGCATAACCCTAGTAGCACTTTAGAAATGTTAAGTAGTAGTAGAATGTGGAGGCTACTCCTGAGAAGGCTTCCTGGCAGGTATCAGATTGTGCAATTTTGATTAACAAGGGTACAATTAGGGATGCTCCTTGAGAGGATACAAAACTATTCAAGGTTGTTAAAACATGTGCAGACTGTGAAATATTGCAGGAAGACCTTAGGAAATTGGAAGACTTGGCATCCAAATAGCAGATGAAATTTAATGTGGACAAATGCAAGGTGTGATACACATTGGAAAGAATAATCCGAATCATAGTTAACCTGATGCTAGGGTCCACCTTGGGGGTCAGCGATCAAGAAAAAGATCTGAGTGTCATTGTAGATAATACACTGAAATCTTCTGCTGAGTGTATGGCGGCAGCCAAAAAAGCAAATTGGATGCTAGGAATTATTAGGAAAGGGATGGTGAATAAGACCGGAAACACTATAATGCCTTTGTATCGCTTTGAGTATTGCGTTCAGTTCTGGTCGCCGTTTCTCAAAAAAGATATAGCAGAATTAGAAAAGGTTCAAAGAAGAGAGACCAAAATGATAAAAGGGGATGGAACTCCTCTCGTATGAGGAAAAGCCAAAGAGATTAGGGCTTTTCAGTTTGGAAAAGAGATTGATGAGGGGAGATATGATTGAGGTCTATAAAATCCTGAGTGATGTAAAATGAGTAGAAGTAAATCGATTTTTTACTTGTTCCAAAAGTATAAAGACTAGGGGACACTTGAGGAAGTTACATGGAAATTCTTTAAAACAAATAGGAGGAAATATTTTTTTCACTCAACGAATAAGCTCTGGAACTCTTTGCCGGAGGATGTGGTAACAGCAGTTAGCGTATCTGGGTTTTAAAAAGGTTTGGACACATTCCTGGAGGAAAAGTCCATAGTCTGCTATTGAGACAGACATGGGAAGCAACTGCTTGCCCTGTGATATGTAGTATGGAGTGTTGCCACAATGTGGGTTTCTGCCAGGTACTTGTGACCTGGCTTGGCCGCTGTTTGGAAAACAGGATGCTGAGCTAGATGGACCATTGGTCTGACCCAGTGTGGCTACTCTTATGTTCTTATGCAGATGTGCAGACAAAATTGCTCAGTTGGAAGAGGTTAATCGGGTTTTGGTAAAAGATAGTATTGGCGTTGAGATCTAAATGAGGTGTTCTTGAGAATAATTATTGCTGTAATAATTTGAGGTTATTTTCCCTTTAATTGGATAATTTCAGCTGCTAAAATGCTTAAGGTTTATTTTACTAGTGTTTTACTTTTGGGAGATTCCGATTTACATAACTTATCTAAGGTTTATGATGTTTCTGCCTCTGCTGGGATTGAAAGGAAGTGAGGAAGAATTTGATGTTATTCATGCCCCTTGAGATCTGACTTTGACCACTATATTAGAGACTTCTGTGGTGGAGACCCATAATATCAAATCAATTATTATATATCACTAATATCCCATTTCCAGGGTTCAGTGTGGTTTACATTCTAGGTGAGACAAAAGCTGATAATGTTAGTGTGAAGTATGAGAACAATTAGAGACCATTGTTGTAATGCATGAGACCAAAACATTATAGGAAAGGATAATGGATGATACTAGGAGGTAGAAGTCAATGGATTGTTATGAAGCAGTCTTTGGGAAGAGAAAGGTTTTTAGACTCTTCCTGAAGCTAAGGTAGCTGTTTTCTGTTGTGAAGGTAATAGGTAGAGAGTTCCATATTTTAACTCCAAGTACAGGGAATAAAGAGCTGAAAATCTTCTGATATTTGAATTGCCTTTTGAAACGGTGACGCTAGCATCGGTTGTTCTTTCAGTCTGTTAGACTGGACCAAATGTAGCAAAGTGGTCTTAGAGCAGTTCAGAGTTGAAACCCTGTAAGATTTGAAAAATAGCCATCTTGGTAGCTACTTCCTTCACTCTTCTGACAGGGATAGGATTTTTTCCTTATAGTTTAAATATTCTGTTTTATTTCGTGGGCATGATATATTTTCTGATTTACCCCCAGCAACATTGCAAATTAGATGAGATTTTTTGTCCTTTGGGACTTAGGATATTGGTGGATATTGGTCCTTAATTTAGGGGGGGGGGGGGGGGGTTCTGAAGTTTCCTAGGAAATGTGAAATTAGAAACAATCTAGGTTATATGTTTCATTTTTGCCTTCTCAATTGAAAGATATTTTGGATGCTAAAGAAAATAATAGTTTGTATTTGAAGCAAGTTAGTTTCTCCTGCCTACAAGTTCATAAAGGGAAGACTAGTCTTACTGAGGGTTTCAATTTGCATTTTTCCTTTACCTGGTGTCTTCTTCCCAGTGGTGGACTTTGGAAATTCTTTTCCTTCATTGTTTTGTTTCCTATTATGACTGTGTGTTTAAATTTGGATTAAAAATTCTGTAATTCTATAATTTAAAAAAAATCTGTCCATTTGCACTTCATGATAGAAGAAAGGTGGGTTATAAATAGATGATTTGTAGATAAGTGAAGTACATCTGCATGGAAGTCTAATGAGGTGTAGCATAGCACCGTCTCTTATTCACTAGATCCACGATGGAAAGAATGGAGGGAGCTCTGTGCGTGCACACACACATGTCCTAGGGAGGGCCCCTAAAGTTTCTATTCAGCTGTCCCTTTCCTTATTTCCAATCTACAGATTTTGACTACTCGTGTGTGACCTGCGCCTCTCCTAACTTAAAATATGTAAAAGGAAATCCTATAGTCTTGGTCTTCACTCCCAGTATGAGGGCCAACAACAGGTCAGAGGTTTCAGGAGAGAGAGAGAGATTTGCATATAGTGGAAGTAGTGGGCGGGCATGCAAATCATCTCATGCATATTCTTTGCCTTTCTACCCCTGTGAGAAATTTCTTCAATAAGTTACATTTACTATATTACCTCTACTTAGTAACTTTAGCCTTTTTCAATATATAAAAAAAACTTTATTTATTCAATATTTCTTTGACAAATTACACAATCTTAAAACCCACCTTATCCTCACTAAGGATAAGGTGGGTTTTAAGATTGTGTAATTTGTCAAAGAAATATTGAATAAATAAAGTTTTGTTATATATTGAAAACGGATGCATATTCATTAGAGATGTACTGAATACCTGACGTATTGGTGGTCCTTGCACTGGGAGGTCATATAGGATAGCCTGATCAGAAGAATGATTTGTAAAAATGATTGTCATCCTCCCCCTCCCCCCCCCCCCCCCCCCCCCAAAAAAAAAAAAAAAAAAAGAAAATACCTGTAAACGTAAGCTTTGTTGTAGTTATTTTCTGTTGATTGGCTGCTTGGCACTTATGGGATTTTATTTCTTCTTTCCTTTTTTTAAGGTTGGTTAAACTATCCCTTGGAGAAAATTGGATTTTGGAGGTGTTTAGAGGACATTATTCAACGAGTGACTGGAGAAAAACCTAGATCTGATGACTTGAAGTGGGCTCAAAAAGTCCAATGAAACATTGCCAGCCTATTGGAATCCTGTAACTCGTTGCCAACCTTAATTTAAAAAGCCATCAGCCAAATACAAGACTTAATGAGACACTCTAGACAATAAAGCACAAAGTAAAGTGCTAACACCATCCTAACTGCAATTAAGGAACTTATTAAAAATAATACTTGAACAGAGAGTTTAGTTTTCAGTTTGTATTGAGCTTCTTAGTTCTAACTATTTTTGCTGATGTCTTAGATAATATTTCACCTTATGGAGTCTTATAGGACCAGCGTATGAGCCAGACAGAAAGGAAACACCTTGTAACGTGCACTGAGGAAGCGCATCGGTGAAACAATGAGCATTTGTTGTATCAACATTAATTTACTATTTAGAAATAGCTTGATATTTTATGAAGAGAATGAAGGCTACGAAAAAGCGTTGAATCTTTTACTATACAGTGCATGGAAACTGCATACAGACCAACCAGATGGGATCTCTGTGTCTCTTGCAATGAGTTTAGCAGTGGAACAGTTTCCTTTCTACTGTGTGGTCTGTTCTTCTTGATGTGCAATGGGATATTACTTTTGCAAGTGCCCCCATATGGCGCGTAAACATCCAGAAACAATTTCTGTTCCCAGAGCGTACAGGCACTGAGTTAGACATTCCATCCTTTGATGCTTGCCATAGATCATTCAGATGCTGATATACACTCATTCGAGAATCGCAATGGCAAAGATCTTTCCCATTGTTGAATAAGATCGATCAGAATGGACATGCTAGAACTGAACGCTTGGAGGGAGTTAGTATGTTTTAAGAGTTAAAGATATCAAATTTCTGTTTTTAGAAGGAACATATTAAAAGGTTGGTGTTTTTAAGGTGCTTGTTTTGTTTCTGTGAATATTATAAAGCCTTAATCATTTTTTTTGTGCAATAGACATTAATTTGATTCTCTGAATGTATATATTTATAACAAAGTAAAAAAACAAAAAAAAACCTTGTCAATATTAACTGTGTCTGTCAAAATCTTGTCAAATGAAGGTGGAACAGCAGTGAAATGAACACATATGAGCATTACTGAGTTTGCAGTTCTGAAAAGGACTGTCTTTATATTAAAATATCCAGTGCCATGCCTGTCCAGCATAGCTGGTGACAAACATTGGTCTTCATTTCCACTACCAGGTTGTGTTTGAACTGAACTTCTCCTTATGTTGGGTTCTCGCCCAAAGTCTGTAGAAATCAAAATGTACATCTACTGTTTGATGTAGTTCAAAAGGTCATTCCACAGTTCAGCACCCAGTACTCCAAGTAAATTATATATATTCTGCCTAATCTTAGAAGTAGTGACCTACAAATTCAGAAATGTATTTATGTGCTGGGTCTAAAACTGCAGTTGAATATTCTTAAAGAAAAATGGTGCTTTCCACAGATATGCACAGCATTGGGGGAGGGGAATGCTTTCACCTCCAGCTCAATGCAGAGCATCAAATGTAAACAGCAGCCCCTCTGCCAATCCAGAAACATGAAGATATTTACATCGGGCCAGTGTTTTTGGTTATACCAGGAGTAGGCAACTCCGGTCCTCGAGAGCCGCAGGCAGGTCAGGGTTTCAGGATATCCGCAATGAATATGCAGGAGATAGATTTGCAAGCACTGCCTCCATGGTATGCAAATCTATCTCCTGCATATTCATTGTGGATATCCTGAAAACCTGACCTGCCTGCGGCTCTCGAGGACCGGAGTTGCCTACCCCTGGGTTATACTAATAACTGTTCTCACATTGTTACTGGCTAGCCCTGAAGTGTTAAGTTTTGGAACTAGAAATATTTGTATTTTTGAATCTTTGGAGCCACTGCTTTTGTGTGGTAAGAGGCTGGTGACATTTAACTACTTTTTTTTTTTTTTTTAAGTACACAGACTTAAAATCATTGAGGGGTCAATACTCCAAGCCAGACACAAAAGCCCCATGCAGATGGGCCAACAACACAACAGTAATGCACAAAAAAATTAGTGCTGTGATGCTCGAAGCAAATTGAATACAAATTTTATGTGTGGTAAAATTGCACTATTGAAGGGAAAGCGGGGTGAGGAATGTAGTCGACACATGCACACGAAGGTTTTGCAGTAAGCGTGGCTCTTGGATTCTTCTTTCACGTATCTAGCCGCTAAAGTTTGGAGTGGGCTGCCAAATTTTGTAAGATCGACTTTGTTTTATCTCTTATTTAGGAAATGCCTGAAAGCTCATATGTTTTTGGCTGTTTTTTGTAGATTCATTTAGGTCTGATTTTATTTTTCTCTGCTAATTTAGGTCTAATTTCTGTCTACTATGTTTTTCTGATTTTTTTATGTAATGTAATTTCATCTGACTAGGGTACTTCTTTTCCTTGATTGTAATCCGCAATGAATCCAAATGGAGATATTACAGAATATAAGTCATGTGTAGCATACTCAGAAAAAAACGGAAGTACCAGTGGAGGAGTAGTCTAATAGTGTAGCGGGTTGTGGACATGGGGAACTGGGTTCGGCTCCCGGTGCTACCTGATGGTCAGCAGTGGGTTGAGATCCTGGGGGAACCAGGTTCAGTTCCCTCTGCAGCTCCGTATGACCCTGGGCAAGTCACCTAAACTTTCGTTGCCCCAGGTACAACAGTAGTGCAATGTACTACCTAGACTGGTATATAAATATGCAAATGAGTGATTGAATAAAATACATCGGTGCTGATTTCTTCAGAGCTTATATATTCGCATCTCTGCACATGGAATTTTTGCAAGGCTGATATTTAGGCACAGAACAGTCGAGGATGTGTAATTTTATTTTCACTTTTTTGCTCAGACACGCATTATGTAAAAAAAAAAAAATTGATAAGAAATCCTCTCCTGAAAACCACCTATGTTTTCAGCGTTATGGACCATCATTTCCTTTTATTCATTACAGTTCTTTTGTTTGTGCATTGCGAAGGAATGCTTATTGATCTCATTAACATCCATTTAAATACAGTTTGCGGCCATCTGTACTGCACACATTTTAACACCTCCCCTTGAGCTTTCTGAGCATTCGGCACATATATGTGTGTGCAAACCCGGTGCACATTTACACTCGCGGTAGCTTTGTGCATCGACCCCTGAGATATGAATGATTTATACGTTTTGGTAGTCGCCTTCTTACATTTACTAATTATAGTTGTAACCCATTTCATTAATGTTCTTTCATGCATAAAAAGCATATGATGATCTTGCAAGTAATGCTTCTAGCATTCAAAAGCACAAATTGAAATTCTATAGCAAGAACTGGCAATAATAAAGTGAAGTATTCTTACTCTCTTCTGCCATTAATGAAACAAAGAAATAAAAAGCAAAATATGGTCTGGCTTGGGTGCTTAGTTGCCATGCTCTGTAGTGTTCAGGGTTTATTTATTACATTTGTATCCCACATTTTCCCACCTATTTGCAGGTTCAATGTGGCTTACAATAATACCGTAGGGGCGTTCGGCAATTCCAGTATAAACAGTTACACAGTGATGTTATGGTAGAATAAGGTTCATGTGGAACAAACAAACATTAGGGAATCATATAGGGGAAAAGTAAATTTTTAAGGCTGCATGTTATGATATTTATTAATCTTAGTTAATAAAATTACTACTACTGTAAATCATAAAATTTATCTCCCCAAGTTACCTTGTCTTTTCCCCATGTGGCCGTTACTTTCTCCTTCCCTTCCTCTTCTCGTTCCAGCCCACATTTTCACTGGCTGTATGGCCCGAAGGCGCCTGATTGGCTTTTTGCCCAGAGAGCCAGTGAGGAATGCTGCTATTGGGGAGCACGCTGTATATCAGCGTGTGCACCCTACAGGAACCCTTGCTGTTGCTGCCTGCCCATCTGTTCCTGCCTGCTGCTGTCTACCCACCACCCGCTCTCACTGGTATGTACTGGGTCTGTGGGCCCCCTCTGGTATCCTCCCTCCCCCGGCAGTCCAGCATCCTCTCTGAGCCCCCTCCCTTGTGACGCAGTCAGCACATAGTCTGGAGGGGAGGAGGACGGGGGGGGGGGGGGAAAGAGGTGCAGTCACACAGGCTTGAGTGACTGCACCTCTCCTTCCTCCCCCCCCCCCCCCCCCCAAGACTGTGCTGCCTGTCTGATTTGTGACTGGGAGATCAGGCATGCAGTTCAGGTCTTGGGTGTCCTGGGTCTGTTGTAGAAGCAGTGTGTTCGTTCCCCTTAGGGAAAGGATTCAGTTTTTGTGCAATGATGACATCTAGTGGCTGGATTCCAGAATGTGTTGTGGTGTGTAACCTTCAACCTAGGACTACCACTACAATGGCTTGCCTAAAATGCATTGGGAGGGAATGTAAATAATGGTGGGGGGGTGGAATTCATTGTATAGCCCATAGTACCAGATTTGAGCTCTGGTGCTCACTGAGCTGAATACCAAAGAAATAGAAGAAAGCTTGTGTCATAAACAGAAAGCAAAATCTGCTGGAGGTGCTTTTCCATTTATTCATTTCAGCACTTCCTTCCTCACTTCTGTTTCAGCCAAAAAATATTATTTGGTAGTTGCTGTGCTAATAGATTACAGTGAATTAAATTGAAAGACTCGTAGAAATGTGTTGGCCTTATGGACAAAGGTTTAAAAAGTTCCACAAAGCAATCATGGGTCTACACTAAGGAAAGCAAAGGTGCTTACCTGTAACAAGTGTTCTCTGTTGACAGCAGAAAGAACGTAATGGACATAACACAAATTTTCCATTAGACGATGCCCTAATGTGGTTGTGCCACATGAACTTTATCCTACCACAACATCACATTGTATTTGTTCACACCGGAGTCTGCAAACGCCTCTCCAGTACTATGTAAGCTACATTGAGCCTACAAATAGGTGGGGAAATGTGGGATACAAATGTAATAAATAAAATCAGGCACACAAGTGGGTAGTGATACCTTGCCCCAGATTAGAACCAGCTCTTCCAGAGCTCAGAACAGCGTAAAGATCTGAGCATACGGCCCCTTCCTGTGTGTGCAGCAGGTCCCTCAATGTAAAGTACATCCTGTTGCAGGTAAGCAATGTTTGTTTTCTCTGTTGACAAGCATGATTAGAATAGACATACAAGTGGGTGACTTCTATGCTGAGGGTTACTCCAGTTTCTTAGATAAATGCTCTGTTGAAAAGCAACTTGTTCACATGAAGAGGTGAGAGTTCATTAGATCACAAAGACAGACTGCTCAGTACAGTAGTACCCAAACCTGATCCTGGAGGCACCCGAGCCAGCCAGTCAGTTTTTCAGGCTATCCAGAATGAATATTCATGAGAGATTTGCATGCAGTGGAGGTAATGCATGCAGATCTTTCCCATGAATATGCATTATGGATATCCTGAAAACTTGACTGGCTGGGGAGCCTTCAGGTCCAGCTTTAGGAATCACTGGCTCAGTACTTCGGCACTGAGGCCTCGATGCTCAGAACCAAATCTGGGAACTAGATGCCATTAGTGCCAGACTAGCCGCCCGCATTTGCTCGCACTGAATGCTGACAGCCAACGAGTGTGTCAAACCATAGGAGCCAACTTTTCAAAATTATTGGCGTGCTAAGCCCAATGGAAATAACCCCTCCCTGGACACATCCAAGGAAATTTCTCAATATTGTGGGTGCTCAAGCACCCACAGAGTCGGCTCCAATGTGTCAAACAATGAGCTCACTAGCTATGGGTCTATTGAGCATGCACGCAAAACGGGGCCTCCCACATTCCTCCAATGCTCAGCAGGCAGTGTCCCAAACAAGGGTGCTCCTCCTGTGGCAAACTCTATGCCAGCTCAGAGCTGGCGTTAGGGTTGTGCCAAGCAGGTGAGGAATAGGGAGCCCTGACTGTCAAACCTAAGGCCTGGTGGTCCAGTGGACCCCTGACCCCCCCAAAGGACTTAACCTTGGTGGTCCAGTGGGACCCCCCAAAGGACTAAACCCTGGAGCTCCAGTGGGACCCCTACAAGGCACCCCCCCCCCCCCCCTCCAGTGGCCTATCTGGAAGAAGGTGGAGGGAAGGAGTCCTACTCCCTCCTCCTGCTGGGCAGTCCTCAAAATGGTATTGCCCTTCCTGGTCATCCTGGGATGCACTGGGTGGGGCTTAACTACCATATAAGGTAATTCTAATTCTTCTAGCCAAAGTAACTGCCACTAGAAAAAGTTCTTTCCATATTAGGTCATTCGGATTCTATCAGCTTAAATGATAACTTCATGAAAGGATAACCTTCCAATCCCAAGGAACTGGTGATTTCAACATGAATGTAGCCTCTAGTGTATTTAGGTACAATGGAAGCTGGAACAGCACATGATGAGCTGAGAGAGTATACAGGTATTGGAGAATATTTGGACACATAATGGGGTCCTGGTTGTTAGTAGCAGATCAGTAAACCTTTTGGAAGCCAATGGATTACAGGGCCTGCAGCAAAAATGGTTGCACCAGATGCAAGTATTGTCAGACAAATCTGAATAATTTCTTTGGAGACCAGAGGGAGAGCACTAGATGTGGTGTTTTTAAATTTTAGCAAAGCCTTTGACATGGTTCTATCAAACATATAAAGGGCAAGTGACCGACTCACCTCCTGCAAATGCGCAGTAGAGACTTCCCTCTCTGTCTCGCCCCCACGTCAAGACGTGATGACGGAACAGAGAGGGAAACTGCACTAAGGTGTGCACCACACGGAAGGGGAGGGAGGGAACCACTGAGGTCGCTACCACACCCCCCGCCCCCCCCGAGGTCACCGCTACCGCTTTCCTTCCCCCCCCCCCCCCCGAGGTCACCACCGGACCCCCTCCACCCGGGCCGGGCCCTCTCTTCTCCATTTAACTTACAGCGCCGAAACCGCAGCAGTCAGATCAGCTCCGGTCGGCCTTCCTTCCCTGCCTGTGTTCCGCCCTCGCCGACATTGCGTCACACGAGGACGGGACACAGGCAGGGAAGGAAGGCCGACGGGAGGCGATCTGCCTGCTGCGGTTTCGGAGGTGAGGCGCTGTACGTTTAATGGACAGGAGAGGGCCCGGCCCGGGTGGAGGGGGCGGCGTGACCTCAGGGGGGAGGGGCGGCAGCGACGACCTCGGGGGGGAGGGCAGGAGCAATGCTGGACATGGGAGGTCTCAGAAGGAAGGGGGGCCTTGGAGCTGGGAGGGATGGATGGAGGGGGGCCTTGGAGCTGGCTGGGAGGGCCGGCCTTAGAACGGGGAGGGAGGGACAGAGGGCCTTGGAGCTGGCAGGGAGTTTGCTGGACTCCTCTCCCCTCCCCCTCCTCTCCCCTCCCCTCCAAGCTGCAAGGCCCCCCGCCCTCCCTCCTTCCCTGCCAGCTCCAAGGCCCTCCTCCTGACTTCCGGAGGGGGCCTTGGAGCTGGCAGGGAAGGAGGGAGGGCGGGGGGCCTTGCAGCTTGGAGGGGAGGGAATGGGGCCTTGGAGCTGGGAGGGAGACATCAAAATAGAACATACCAATACTCACCCGTTTTAACAGGCTTAACTGCTAGTATAGAATAGAAGACAAATAAACTGAGTGCCCTTGGTATGGGCCATAAGTTGACTTACTGGGTTGAGAGCTGGTTGAGTGGAATGCAACAGAGGGTAGTGGTAAATGGAGCTCATGCTGATGAAAAGAACCAGGGGTTCTTTTTAACATTTTTGTAAGCCTGCAAATAGGTGGGAAAATGTGGGATACAAGTGTAATAATAATGATATTGCTGAAGTGCTGCCTGATAAGGTTTACCTCTTTGTGGAGGATACCAGAAATTGCACTGATGGTGTGGATAACATGAGGAAGGACACAGCGAAGCTAGAGGAATGGTATGGAATTTGACAGCCAAAATTTAATGCTAAAAAATGCAGGGTCATGCATTTGGGCTGCAAAAACCTGAGGGAACGGTACACTTAGGGGATGAAGAACTTGTATGCATGAAAGAGGAGCAGGACTTCTATTTCTTTATTTTATTTCATTTTCTATCATTTTTTTAATTTTCTGATTTTGGAGAATATTATAAACTCACTCAGAATGGAGAAGGAAAATTAATAATACCTACTAGAATTCTTGGGTACAACTGTGACTGGTTGCAGGGGCCCTGGCTATTGAGGGGTGGGTCTCTCAGTGATCACCCCACCCTTGAAGGGTGGCTTGGCATTTGCGTACCGGCACCTTTTTCACTAGAACAAACACACTGGTACTGATGGACATAAAATAACATTTACAATTCTGTTACCAGTGTAAAACAATATTAAAATGACCATATCTATGCATCAATTCAATCAGAGGTAAAAAGGGAGATAGCTATTGCTTTAATAAATTAGTATTACTACTACTATACAAAGGATTGCAGCAGTTCTGCATGCAAGTGTTTACAAATTATATTTAAAATAGGAAGTGATGTTGATTGTAATACCCTTATACATGTGTGAAGCAAAGGCATGTTTGTCCTATAAGTTATGTTTAGTGAGCAGTTCTATCTTAGTGGTGTATGTAACTAAGATTCTGTAATAGGTTCTACCTCTAGTACCAGGTTTATTCTAAGGCAGAGAATAATGCTACAAAACCAAATGAACCACCACCCCACTCACAGTCCAGATGTTGAAAACCTACTGTGCAACACCACCCCTAATCCCCTGACCTCAACTACCTACAGCTCAACCTGCCAATGGGTAGCAACACCAAAGGTAATGTGCCTTGGACCATTACTACTGTGGTGGTGTTCATTGACTCAATTGAGTGGAGGAGTGGCCTAGTGGTTAGGGTGGTGGACTTTGGTCCTGAGGAACTGAGTTTGATTCCCACTTCAGGCACAGGCAGCTTCTTGTGACTCTGGGCAAGTCACTTAACCCTCCATTGCCCCATGTAAGCTGCATTGAGCCTGCCATGAGTGGGAAAGCGCAGGGTACAAATGTAAGAAAAATAAAATAGATACTATTGGAGATTCTACATGGAATGTTGCTATTCCACTAGCAACATTCCATGTAGAAGGCTGCGCAGGCTTCTGTTTCTGTGAGTCTGATGTGCAGGACGTCAGACTCACAGAAGCAGAAGCCTGCGTGGCCACATTGGTGATCTGCAAGGGCTGACTTCGACTTCTACATGGAATGTTGCTAGTGGAATAGCAACATCCATGTAGAATCTCAAATAGTAACAACAGTGGAGGAGTGGCCTAGTGGTTAGGGTGGTGGACTTTGGTCCTGAGGAACTGAGTTCGATTCCCACTTCAGGCACAGGCAGCTTGTTGTGACTGGGCAAGTCACTTAACCCTCCATTGCCCCATGTAAGCTGCATTGAGCCTGCCATGAGTGGGAAAGCGTAGGGTATAAATGTAACAAAAATAAAAAAAAATTGTTAGATGCTACTCAAATACCTAACTTCATGTGAATCACACAGATGAGAGCTTAGACCTAGAAATTATTCAGCCATGCCCCTCTTGGGGGGAAAAGTGTAACTAGGGTAGTACCAGGGCCTAGGCCTTGCCATAGTCCTGCCTGTAGTAATTTGTTTTACTGTTGCTATTCTGTAAATTGTTTCTTATTATTGTAATCACTGTAGTAACTTTGTTCATGCCCAAGAAAACTCACTGCAATCCTGAAACGTCTAAGAGTACCAGGGCTCTGTAAGTAGTTTACATAGAGGCTTATTTTACTTTGGAAGGCTAAGTGCTTTGAAAATATGCCTCTATGTAACTTAGTAGATGACGGCAGAAAAAGACCTGCATGGTCCATCCAGTCTGCCCAACAAGATAAACTCATATGTGCTACTTTTTGTGTATATTTTATTTATTTTTGTTACATTTGTACCCCACGCTATCCCACTCATGGCAGGCTCAATGCGGCTTCAGAGGGTTAAGTGACTTGCCCAGAGTCACAAGGAGCTGCCTGTGCCGGGAATCGAACTCAGTTCCTCAGGACCAAAGTCCACCACCCTAACCACTAGGCCACTCCTCCACCCTACTTTGCTTTGTACCTGTCCTCTTCAGGGCACAGACCGTATAAGTCTGCCCAGCACTATCCCCGCCTCCCAACCACCAGCCCTGCCGCCCACCACCGGCTCTGGCACAGTACCAGGGCTCCGTAAGTAGTTTAGATAGACAAGATGGTCCCTTATTCCTAATAGACCCCTCCCCCCCCCAAAAAAAAAAAATTATATACCGGTAACTATAGCTATTCGAGCAAGCGCCTTCGTTGGGCCCAAGGAGGGGTAATTTGTATTGTGTTTACTTATCCCCGTCTCCCAACCTGCCCTCATTGTGTCACTGCATCTCCTGGTTGGCCAGAATACATTAATGCAACTAGCTAGAATGAGGGAACACCTAACCACACTGGGAAACAGATCTGATGTGCAAGAAAAGCATGCAACAGCAAGCTTCAGGATGTGAACGGAATGAGAGAGGTTTTTTTTCCAAGTCCATAGCATTGCTTTTTTTTTTAGAACAGCATTTGGACTATGAGCCTTTTCTTTCTTTATATTTTATTTATTAATATTTACCTCGGTAGCAGCAGCTATAACTGGGTTCAATAGAAATCCACTAAGTTGAAGAGTGGTGTATCAAGAAGTACAGATCACTGTGAAAAAGTAATATTTTATTATTATTATATTTGTATAGCGCTACCAGATGCACGCAGTGCTGAACACCTGACACAGAGAGACAGTCCCTGCTCGATAGAGCTTACAGTCTAAAATACAGACAGACAAGACAATTAAGGGTGAGGAAAGTACTGGGTGAGAAGGAACAAGGATAGGGGAATTGAGTAGTGGCAGGGCCGGTCCAACCCAGTAAGCGAGGTAAGCATGGCAGGAGGGCGCCGACCTCTAGAGGGCGCCACCACGCCATGTTTACCCTCGCCGCTTACCTCAGCTCCCGGACCCCGACAGCAGCCCTGCCTTCGGTTTCCTGCTCCAGTACCCGCGCCGCCCTGGGGCATTTAAATCTTGTATTTAAATTTACCTCCGACGTCACAGCAGCTGTGCAGCGTCAGTGAAAGCGCTGCTGCCCGATGTCTCTAGCTTTCCCTTCGTTCGTTCCCTCTCAGTGTCCCACCCTCGCAAGGAAATGTCAGAAGAAGGCGGGACACTGAGGGAACGAACACGTGAAGGGAAGGCTGGGAGACATCGGCAGCAGCACTTTCACTGACGCTGTGCAGCTGCTGCGACATCGGAGGTAAATGTAAACACAAGATTTAAACCAGAGAAGAGGGCGGGCGGGTGGACATGGGAGCGGGAGGGCAGGGGAGAGAGGAGCATTGATCGATGGACATGGATGGGAGGGTAGGGCCCAGGGAGAGAGGAGAAATTGCTGGACATGGAGGGGAAGGGAGGGAGGAGAATTGCTGGATATGGATGGATGGATGGAGGAAGGAAGGGGAGAGAGGAGCATCGATGGACAAAGATGGACATGGATGGGAGGACAGGGCCCCGGGAGAGAGAAGAAATTGCTGGACATGGAGGGGAGGGCAGGGGAGAGAGAGGAGAATTGCTGGATATGGATGGATGGAGAGGGGAAGCTGGGGAGAGGAGAATTGCTGGATATGGATGGATAGATGGATGGAGGGCAGGGGAGTTGCTGCTCATGGGTGGATGGAGGGGAGGGCAGGGAGAGAATTGTTGGACATGGATAGATGGATGGATGGAGAGGAGGGAAGGGAAGACAGGTGTAATATTTTCAATGATGCCATGGCTAGTAAAAGGGGTGTGACTACTGTAGGGGCGGAGCCATAGTGATCCCGCCCCTGGATGGGTAGGGGCGCTGACTAATAGGCTGCAGGAGGGCTCCAGAAACCCTAGGACCGGCCCTGAGTAGTGGTTAGGAGCTAAAAGCAGTGGTGAAAAGGTGGGGTTTCAGCATAGATTTGAAAACAGGTAGAGATGGAGCTAGGCGTACAGGCTCAGGAAGTCCATTCCAGGCATAAGGTGCCGCGAGGGAAAAGGAACGAAGTCTGGAATTAGCAGTGGAGCAGAAGGGGAACGACAAGAGAGATTTGTCCAGCGAGCGGAGTTTATGGGGAGGAATGTAGGGAGAGATGACAGAGAAGAGGTAATGGGGGGGGGGGGGGGGGGGGGGTGCAGAATGGATGCATTTAAAGGTCAGTAAGAGAAGTTTGAACTGTACCTGGAAGCGGACAGGGAGCCAGTGAAGTGACTTGAGGAGTGGGCTAGTGTGGGTAAAACGATTTTGGCGGAAAATATTTAGGGTCCAGGCAGGGACCGCATGTGTACGTATAAGTTCCCTGCAATAGCCACTAGCATTTCCATGTTGAAAAAAACACGACTTGTCAGACTTTCACAAAGCCACGCCCACTTCTGACGTACACCGGCGTGTCCACGCCCACTGAAACCGCTGCTCCCGCTAACGCAACTTTCGACGGCCCCGGCCGGCGTGCGTGCGTGCGCGCGCGCGCGCGCGCGCGGTCGCTCCCTCGGCCGGCGGCGTTTCCGCAGCGCGGTTTCGTCACGGAAAGGGGCGGAGAATCAGGAGGAGGCCGGAGCTGGGCCACAGCGACGCAAGATGGCGACGACCACGGGCTCGGGTGAGCTGCAAGAAAGAGATGGGCTGAAAAGGGACAAAAAGCGAGCGGAAGCAAGGAGGGGCCGCCTTGCGGGCGCGCGGTTTCCCCTGGGGGGATGGAGCTGGCGCTGGTTTTCGGCCGGAAACCTCGGGCTCGGTCCCTGGAGTGAGGCTGAGAGGTGTCAAAGTTTCCTGGTGCCGGAGCGCGGCCTTCCTCTGTGCTGGGTGAATGTGCTCTGTCAGGCTCCCCGGGGGCTTTTCCGCTCTTACTCTTCTCTTGAGGTTCCTTTGCGCTGCTCTTGGAAGGGAAGGGGGAAGGGAACGGCTTTGCGAGGCGAGGAGGAAGCGCGTTAGTGCGCTGCGGGGAGTCTCTTCGCAGCTTACCTGTCACCCGCGCTGGAGCTGGGAAAAACTGTGCTTGATGGACGTTCATGAAATGAGACTGGCCTGCTCGTGCGTTGGGTTGGACTGATCGGTGGGGTATTAGTCTCGGGAGTGGGGTGGCTCATGGCTGTTCTGCTCTGTCCCTCGCAGGGCGTGCCTGCTGCAGCACTGCTACCAGCTGCCCTACACCTCATAAGCTCCGGATTTCCTTGCATTAGTTTCCCAATAGTGATTGTAGTGCAACTGGCATAAGAGTTAAAAAAAAGAAGCCCAGTGATGGGTATGCACATAGGAGCCGACTCTGTGGGTGCTTGAAGCACCCTCAATATTGAGAAAAGGCCTTGTATGTGTCCAAGGAAGGGTTATTTCCACTGGACTTAGCACCCCCCCCCCCCCCCAATAATTTTGAAAAGTTGGTTTCCTATGGGTGTGCAGATAGCTTTGATTCCCCCCCCCCCCCCCCCATTTTTCCCTTCTCTTCCCCTAAAAAAAAAGTCGTTCTTTTTTGCACAGACCATCAATGGCCATTTATCCCTGCTGCTTAAATACACACACTGACGTATGATAGACAATAGCTACCTATGTTTTAGTAGAAATGGTTTTGGAGGCTCTATCTTGTTGACATAAGACAAACAGGCTCATTTTCAAAGCACTTAGCCTCCCAAAGTTCCATAGAAACCTATGGAACTTAGCCTCCCAAAGTGCTTTGAAAATATGCCTCAAAGTGGTTTAGAGAAAGGCAACAAAAGGGTTTGTGCTAAAACATATGAGAAGAGACTTGAGGACCTGGATATTTGTACC
Source organism: Microcaecilia unicolor (assembly GCF_901765095.1). Classification (NCBI taxonomy): domain Eukaryota; kingdom Metazoa; phylum Chordata; class Amphibia; order Gymnophiona; family Siphonopidae; genus Microcaecilia; species Microcaecilia unicolor. Next base: position 85,886 of record NW_021963141.1, on the reverse strand, counting down.
CTAGAAGATAGGAGGGTATTAATATGCAAGTACACCTTTTCCAGAGAAGGGAAAGTAGTAGAATTAGAGGACATGAATTGAGGTTGCTGGGGAGTTGACTTAGGAGCACTGTCAGGAAGCTTTTTTTTCATGGAGAGGATGGTAAATGCCTTCCTGTGGGAGATGGTGGAGACAAAAATGGTTAAAGAATTCAAGATTGTGTGGAATAAACATAAAAGGATTGTTATACAGAAAGAGAATGGAGCCAAAACAAAACTTAGCGTGCTTGGGCGGCAAATCCAGTAGTTGTAAGGCTAATGCCCGATAATGGCTAGACAGATCTGGAGTGGGCTTCGATAGCAACTCCAATAGTTGAAAATTAAGCCAGTGCTGAGAAGACTTGTGCTGTGAAAATGGAAAGGCCAGATCAACTATGCATATGTTATCATATCGTAAACTGTGAGTTTATCTTGTTGGGCAGACTGGATCGACCATGCAGGTCTTTATCTGCTGACATCTGTTTTGTTACAAAGATCTAGTAAGGGCTTAATATGTGTTTTGTTTTCTAATGAAGACATTTATGAAGCGTATGCCTCCAGTAGAGGACTTAATAGCATGGTTGTGAATGTATTTTATAATGCTACTAGTAACAACCACTCATTTGCACTAATAAGTATAGTAATACATTAAGGGCATTCAAGAAGTATGTTGGACATATCAATTTGTAGGTGAAATAATACTGCCTATGAAATATCCCATCAGAGTGTGTTCATTACATACCTCAAGTTTTCAGCACTCCCTAACACATGTGTTTGTAATGTAGTGTAGTTGCTTCTTGTGCCTGATGTTTAATAAGTATTTAATACGTGCACATAACAGAGGCAAACAGTTAATTAGAAAAGTACCTGATTGTTTGCCTATTCAGTAGAGCAAAGTTCTGAAATGAATACTCAAAACATTAAGATTGTAGATGTGATAAAACATTTATTCTGTGGTGTATTTGAACCCCCTGATTTTTAAAGTACATGTAATGATGCATCTCTTCTTACTCCTTTCTAAAGTAGGACTAATTGAATGTAACTTAGTATATGAAAGCTACTTTCTTTTTTGGTACATTAAAGGTGTGTTGCTTTTCTAGTCTACAGCATCATTATTACATGTATTGTTTTGGTTGTTTAATTAAATCAAACACAAAAATCCACTAAGGACCTGTTTACTGAAGTGTGCTTAGCAGTACAATGAATTAGTGAGCAGTCACTCTGGCATGACAGTATTAATTTGCTCTCTAAAAGCGTGGAATGGGAAATGAGCAGGTTATGGGTAGAGAAAGGGAGTGGATTGCACTTTATATTTAGCACAATGTACTTAAAGCAGGTGTCCATACTCCTAAATTGTGACTGTTGGGCAGACTAGATGGACCGTACAGGTCTTTATCTGCCATCATTTAGTATGTTACTATGAATGCACTTGGTAAAGAACTTTTCTGTATGAGGCCATGCTGGGAGTGCCCCCAAAGGTTAGTGCAAAGCCTTTGTATTTAACATGGGGTAAGTGTACAAAAATTTACCACACTTTAGTAAGCAGGTGAAACAATTCCAGTGACTATAATTTTTTCAAAGCATATACTTGCATGTATATGTAGATAGAATATGAAGGAATTATTTCTTTAAAACTTTTGTACTATTAGAGTAAGTCTACGTGTATCCTACAATTGTCCATTCAAGTTTGTTTCCCATATGCTGTGTATTGCAAAGCGCAACAATTCATATATAATCTATCTTTCTGTAGTCAGCATGCATTTACAGTAACTTCTAAGTAAATAGTTGCCACAAACTTCTGGACCTTTGGGGAAAATTTTTGCATGCTGAGCATTGGAGAGTAATATTTTTTGTGAGAATTCAGTCTTAGGATAACTGAAGAACATAGGTCCCTTCTGTATATTAATGAGTTATGGTGCGGGTGTTTGTTTTTAAGTCCAGTAAAAACGTACTGTAGTCTACAACGATTGCAGCAGTTTATTTAACGTTGCAAATAGGTTTTTCTGTTCCCATGTCCCAAATGCATTTTTTTTTGGCCCAGTAGTTTCCTCCATTTTCCCTTCTTCCAGCTTAGAATTCTAAAGAACATATTAGTTTTCAAGGTTTTTATCTTTCACATTGTTACATACTTTAACTACTGATTAGAATAGAGCATCAGCAACCTTTCTGATATTATCACCCTACCAACAAATCATTTTACCTTTTGTTAACCCATATTGCCTACTACTAACCATAGTTTGTAAATTTTAAATTTCATTTTCTGATGGCATTTTACTGTTTGCAAAATAAGCTATTCAGATAAAGTATTTTCTTTTGTTCTCTCCTTGTTATAGGCATTTATTATTGATTTCTGCTCTTTATACATCCCTAGAATAACCATTTAGTTTCTTAGTACATAAGAACATTCTCATTTGAAAGGTTATCCTTGGGTTGTATCGATATTGTGACTAGGTGATAGCTTGCAGGTGGCTATTCTTTCTTTACATTAGCTACAGACTGCTAGAGCTGCAAGACCACCACATGCAAATTAATAAAATAATGAATTTAATCGAAATGTGAATCTCCTGAGCCTTTTGCAGTTCTTGAAATTCTACCCATTTTGACAATGAGCAGAAACTGGAGTATAAAAAAATATTGATGACAAGTTGAGTATAAAGATTAGTTAGCAACTTGAGAGGGAAATGTAGATTTTCTGCAAAGTAATTTTATGTACAGAAAGAAATGTATATATTTGAACTTCAAATTGGGGTCTGAAAATACACTTGTGTGGGCTGATTCCCCTCAAATATTTGATAATCTTGTTCTGCTTTTTTTGACTAAAAATTTTAGTTGACATTTTGTCACACGTAAACCTGGATCAGGAAGTAGTTACAAAACTTCCTTTAGTAGTAAGCTCTTTCTTTACCATTTCAGTTTTCATTTGCCAGAAGAAGCTAATTGGAGCTTGGGCTGGTGCGAAGTGAGTTCACTTTATATCCTACACAGTTTTTCTCCAGAGTTGAAGGACTGAGCAGCTAGATGTTTATAATTACCACTTTGAATGAAAAATACAAGCTCAAAGCATTCCTAGGGCATAGGGGGAGCTCTAAGAATTATATAACCTAGAATTTCTATTTAAGAGCATCTTTGTATTTAACCCTGTAGGAAACTAGAACCAAATTTAATCTCGACCATGGCCAGGGCTTGTGCAGTATATAAATCTAAGGGATATCACGCATGTTTTTCTTTTATCAAATTCTTAGATGTCCTATGATTGTTCTAAATAGAAAATAGCCATCTGTTTCCTACAGATTAATTGCTGCTGTCATAGGAGCCTGTATTGTACATCGGTGGGCTGTTTTTCTATCATATTCTTGTTACAATCTGACTCTTTTTTAAGGTACTAATCATTAGTAATACAAGCATTGCTAAAACTGATCTTTTCTTTTAGTTAGACTGTGATGGAGGTCATGTGTTTTATTTTCACAAGCTTGTTTGTAACTACCTTTTCAATTTCTGTTAATTACAGGCGTAAAAGTTCCCCGTAATTTTCGACTGTTGGAAGAACTTGAAGAGGGCCAGAAAGGTGTTGGGGATGGGACAGTTAGTTGGGGTCTAGAAGATGATGAGGATATGACACTTACAAGATGGACAGGAATGATTATTGGACCTCCAAGAGTAAGTGGCACATTACAGATGAAATGCTACTGTAGATAAATTCCTCCCCAAAAGTCCACAATGGGAGAGAACATCTTACAACATAAAAATAATATACAAAATTAAAAATAGGAAAGGGTTCCTTCTCCATCCAGTGGTCTAATTATGCAGTTGCCTTTGATGGCGAAGAAACCTAGGTGTTGTTGAAACACTTTATTTCTGTGGAAGATCCCAATTGCGTCTTTTTTGGCCTCCTAGTTCCTCATTTCTCATCGGAGTTGGAATCAGTAATGGGATCCTGGTACCTTGAGGTCTTTATTTGCAACTACCAGAATACTTTAGTCTTACTTACTAGACCCCCTTCCCTGTTCTAGTCTGGCCTCAGGAGCCACTTCTGCAGTGACCAAGAGCCATGTTCTAGTGCTGTGTCATGGGCTCTAAAGTCAGCCCTCTGGTGTTGATTCTTGATGATTGTGACTCCCCTGCCTTTGCAGCATCCCCAGCTAACCCTGAGTGCAAAAGACCTGACTCAGAAAGCAGACCAAAGACTCTCTGCATGGAAGTGCATGGTCTGCCAATGAGCCTATTGCACTTTGATATGCTGCATCAAAATCCTCTGGCTTGTATGCATAATGATATGGGCATATAAATGTTACGGACAAACCATATATTTGTGTAAACTGTAATACCTGCTGATAATTTTTACTTAGTGATGCACCATTTTTCTTTCAGACAATTTATGAAAACCGAATATACAGCCTTAAAATAGAGTGTGGTCCTAAATATCCTGAAGCACCTCCGTTTGTAAGATTTGTAACAAAAATTAATATGAATGGAGTAAATAGTTCTAATGGAGTGGTAAGTTGTTGTTTTTTTTTGTTGTTGTTGTTGTTCTGCATCCAAGGAAGAGAGGAGAAGAAAAAAAGTAATTTAAATGTTCAAATAGCTAAAGAGTTAGCACATTGAAAGGGTAGTTTTATATGGTTAATCATAAACATTTTATTTTGGAAGGTGAAGTGATATGTTGAGTTATTTGATAGATTTTAGCACAGAATGTGGGTTTAAGACCTAGAAAACAAAATTAAAGGTCTCCAAAGAAGTTTTGACACTTATCTGCATAATTTTATTTCATGTACAGTCAGTCTGATCTCAAACGTTCAGGTCGTGTGAAGTTACAACACTGATAATGTTACCAGTTGCATTAGTTTTTGTTCCATTTACTAAGACTTACCAAACAAAACAAAATTTAAAAGGATTTAAAAAAAAAAATAGAGGCAATTGCAAGATTACAGTGGAATCTTATAGCATTTCAAAAATGTAAATTAGTTTCCTTATAATTCACAGGGATGTACTGATCCCTTCTACCAGCCCCAGCCAGCAAAGAGGAGACTCTTGGATGTACAAGTATTAACTATGCGATTAATGCATCACTTAACCAGGTGCAATTAAAAATATTAAATCATAGTTATAGAATTTAATTTCACTTCAGCATTTGCTGTCTCCTCCAAATGTCTCTTCTGCTCTCTTCCACTCCCGACCCCTGTCCTCAGCACGATCCAGCATATTTCCCTCCACCCATGATTCAACATCACACACACCCCCACCCATCAACCTACCTTAAAAATGGTCTTCTGTTGGTCCTCAGCAGCTGACAGTGGCTGCCTGTGGCAGAGGATCCCAGGCTTTCCCTCTAGTCCATTCTGCTTCCTCTGATATCACTTCTTGCTTTTGCATGGGTGGCATGAGTCAGATTGAAAGCTTTGGACCTGTGATAGGAGAATCTCCTGCCTGTTTAAATCTCCTCCTGCCCGGCATTTTCAGTGGCACTTAACTGGATAGTGCTACTGAAAATGCCCGATTAGTGCCAGCAAAAAGTGGCTATCTTGGGGACATTCCGGGGGCACAGTTGGCACTTAGCCAGTTCAGATAACTAGATAAATAGGACCGTATAAAATGCAGTCCTATCTTTATGTGGTTCTTTATAGCTGAGTAGGTGTTTAATATAGCTTACCAGGCTATGTTTTAACCGGCTCCCTATACTTGGAAATTTGATGCCGGAGCCCAGATATGGCCCGGCATTGAATTTCTGGGTTTGATGCTGGCGGCCATCAGCAAAACACTCACCACCGTCTGAATATCAGGCCGTTACTGTAAAATGTATAGGGCTGGCTTTCACCTCTTGTGAGATATTTTGTTTGTTCATTCATTCTTATACCCACAATTATCCAAAAATAAGTTTCAGTTCGGTGTGGCTAACAATTAGGAAAAATTACAAATTGCGTTGTACAGTTACATAGCAGTAATGAACATCAGTTAACACATTCATTAACCATAACATTTCTTGAAAAGGTAGGTTTTTCTGCAGTGAAGGGAATTTGTACTTCTTGGGAATTAATTCCACCATTTAGAACCCAGGTACCTGAATCCAGCAGTATAAATGGATTTGTAAGTTACGTTTCTACAGTTAGGTAAATGAAGTAGTAAATAACCTCTGGTTCCAGGACTCACATTTCTTGTTGATAAGGCAGTCGAGTCTAGCATGTATTCAGGAGACATTCCAAAAAGTATTTTGAAAATTAGAGTGCTAGTTTTGAAAAATAATCTGGCTTTAATTGGGAGCCAATGTAGCATTACGAGCAGTGAGGTTACTCTTTCATATTTTGACTTTTTGATTAATTTTAGCAAAGTATGCCTAACTCCCCCAATTTAAATAATGAATGGGGTGTGCAGATGTGTTCTATACAATATTATGTACAGAGCTGTCTGTAGATCTTAAAACCACAGTGTATTATGTATGCATATACAGTGGCGTGAAGTCCTGTATCACCTGTATAAATTACAGCTTTTTGATATCATTTTATAGTTTCTCTTGCTTGAGGAAATGCATGCTAGTTATATCATTTTGTTGCAAATATCCTGCATTCATACAAATTGTCTGCCTTCATTGAAATCACCGTCTTGCACTGTTTGGGTAGACTTATAGGTAACTTCCTCCTGATGCTGGAACCAGTGACTTGGGGATCCTCAATCCCTGCCAGCTGAAGACTTTGGCATCTCTTCCTCCACAACATTTGGTGGGGGGGAGGGGGGGGCCTTAAGTCCACTCCCCCAACCCCCCGGTACCTTTAAATTCTTTAGGGCTTCTCCGACAGTGAGCAGCAACTCCTTAAGAATATAAGCGCTTCCATACTGGGACAGACCGAAGGTCCATCAAACCTAGTATCCTGTTTTCCAACAGTTGCTAACTCTTTCCCCTTACTCGTGCCAGCTCAGAACCTTCCATCTGCTGCAACTTCCTGGTTACATGAAAAGGAAGTTGTGTCAGAGGGTAGGCTCTGAGCCAGTGCAAGCAAGAGGAAGGAGTTGCTTCTTACTACTGGCGAAGCCCTAAAGGATTTAAAGGTACTTGGGGGGATTGAAGTCGAGGGAGTGGAGTTAAATGACCCCCCTCCAATCATCTGGGGGGCGGGGATAGATGCCGTGCAGGGCAGGGTTGTCATGCCCACTCAAATTGGGTGTCTGGCTACGCCTCTGGTGGGAACAAATATATTTCCCCTGGTCTCAGATGCTGCCGTATTTCATACTGGTTGGCCAGCATACCAAAATCCATGAAATTCAAATGTCAGGACTTGTTACAAGAGAACTGAGTTTTGAGGGCTTCATGAAGAGGGCTATTCGAACAGAGAGAGTATCACAAGAATAGGGCGTAATCAGAGTACTGTGATTTGAGTACTACAAAAGAAGATGGAGACCAGAGATACAAAGGTCAAATACCGCTGTGGGTTGCCAAGGAAGACAACTGTCGGGCAGGATTGTATTTTCAGGAGGACGTCTCGCGAATAGAAAACTTACATCTCTTCAGCTCTTAAGACATTGACAGTACAAATGTTCAATTACAGTGAATTCATGCACTATAAGAAGATACCTAGAATTTGGTCAGGGGGTGCAGGGCCATTAAAAAAACACAACTGACAGTTGAATAAAGGAAGAGATGGTCAAAGTGGAGCAAAGAAATGTACTTTTGTCACTGAAAAAAGCCTCCCACATTTTGCATTTTGGGACGTCCAGAAGAAAGCATATGTAAGATGATTTCCAGGGGAAGAATTCAAACCAGTGCGCCCCTGTCTGTGAAGTATCCCACAAAAGTGATGTTCTGGGGTTATATGACAGCAACTGGTGGTGGAAGGTATGGTGAATGTAAAGAAATATGTGAAAATTATACAGAAATATGTTGCTGCTAGCTGGGCATTTGTCCTGGAAGATCACCAGAGAACGACAGTGCTCCTTGTCATGGGGCGAAGACCGTTGTCGCCTTGTTCTTCTCCATTCAACTACAATTGACTGTTCAGTTCCCAGATTTCAATCCCATCAAGAATCTGTGGCACAAGGTGTCCGAGTGACTGCCAATGAAAAAACATGAACTCGGTCATTGATTTTAGCCTGGAACAGGATTATCACACGTGACCAGCTTGTAAAGCTTGTCCCCTCCGTGCCTGAGCGATGTTGACTTGTCTGCATGAGTAAAAGTTGACCAAGTATTGAATACAATAAAGCAGAAACAATCCTTTTTCAGGACTAAATGTTAAAATGAAAAGCAAAACTAATGTAGATATTAGAGGTGTACTAAATAGCATATTTTACTATTCAACCGAATACGAATAATAGGCATTGAGATTTAAAATAAGAAGAAAAGCAACGTGAAATCAGAGATCAAGTGTTTATTTCAGTAGGAATTAGCACAGTAGAGCCCTGGGTTATTCATTTTCAAATTTAAATTGCTATTTGGCTGAATACGAATAATGTATTCAGGACACTATTCATGCCGAATTGAATAAAAATATTCAGTACAGCCGTAGTAGATATTAAAATAGTCATTATAATAAGATGGTTCTTTTGATACAACAACAATAATGTGGAGATTCAAAATAGCAAACTAGTAACATATTCTGTGTTTTATATTTAGGGTTATAGAGGTGCCAACAGTAGTGTATATTGCGAGTGATGGTATATAGTAACCCAGAATGAGAATTAGAACAGCATAAAATACTCAGTTACACAGCTTCAAAATTTTTTTTAGACTACCAAATCAGATTTCAGCCAAGTGATGCAGAACGTATGAACACCACCATAATTGTATGTTGATGTCCTATCTAAATATATATACGTAAGCCATCTAGAAAGTTACCTTAAGGAAAGAGGGTGATAATAAGGCAGTATTTCCACATTGTGAATGCTTTTGATGTATTTTTGATCAACTGGAATTTTTTTTTTTTTTGCCTGTTAGGTTGTAGGAGCTCCATGGCTTGCATAGTAATTTAGCTGGAGGAGGGAGAGGTGTTTAAATGAAAAATACTCATAATGATTCAGGAACTAGCTAGTAAACCTGTCAACTGAGGCGCCAATGCACAAAAGTCCCCGTAAAAAACAACAAAACGTTGCTTTCAGATCCCTGGTAAAAGTTAACGAGTTTGAAATAGTGAGCGATTCCCAAAGGAAATCTCATGCAAATGAGCTGCTCATAATTACAGCAAGCAGCTTAGTAGGGAAAGTGCCAGTGCATGCGTAAAACAGCCACCCGCTAAGTAGCAGATGCGTAGGACAGTCACTCGCAAAGTGTCAATGGCTGTGCTCATGCCCAGAACAGTGTATCCACAGTGTTCCACTGCTACACGTCTTTCATACATGCATATCAGACATATAAATGGCAAGTGACCGACTCACCTGCAAATGCACAGTAGAGTCGGAACACTGAGAGTGTAGAAGTCCAAGCCCCGCCTCCACCAGCAGTACAGCCCAATAGGGAGGAGGGCTTGGACATGTGCGTGGAAATCGGAGGAGGCGGGAGCAGGGAGGGAAGGAGGGGCCAGAACTGGGAAACAGACGCAGCAATGTAGAACTGACGGCACGACGACGGTGGAAAGAGGGGGGCGATGCCGTGGGGGGGTCAAAGGTGGGGGCGACGGCGGGGACGGCAGGGCACAGGAGGTCACAATCGCGGAGGATGGAGGGTAGGGGAGAGAACAGTTGATGGACACGGGTGGATAGAGCGGATGGGAGGGGGAAAGGGTTGCTGGACATGGGGGCAGGGCAGGGGAGAGGTCAGGGTTGGTGGACGGGGGGGGGGGGGGGGGGGAGGCCATAGGAAAACAAAAACTAGCCTGTTGTTACGGGCTTAACGGCTAGTAAACAATAAACCCCCCTGGGATGTGAATTTTTCTTTGTGGGGTTCCACACCACCTTTCATGCCCCAGGGGGTTTATTGTTTATACATGTGTGTATGAAACCCGTGTGTAGCTTTTATTTTTTGAAAACTGCAGGTGCCGTAGGCGCACTTTGCACAGCGTGCTGTTTGGTTTCAGGACAGCTTCTTCACAGTGCCGTTACATGCGACGTTTACTATTTAAATATGACAGCAGACTGCTCCGCCAAGAAGCCACCATCGTACTGAGACAGCTCCTGACCTCCTGTAAAAATTTGCTCATTAAAGGGAGACGCTCCTTTCTGTGCATCACACGGAATACTCATTTTAATACTAATCAGCTTGTTGTAATAAATTTGCATACAATTCTCGGCTGCTACTGCGAACGGTAAAAACCATGCAGGACCCCTTTGTGCAGTACTCGCTGAATAACATGCACACAAACTTGGATTGAACCAGTCAAAATCGGACATTCTAGCACTAAGCTTTGTGCATCCTGAGTGGAAGTAGAACCCACTTTTGTAATAACATACAAAACATAAGTTTAAGCATTACATTAAAAATTCCAAACTACAACAAGAGCGGGGTGGGGGGGGGGGTTAGCTGGGAGTGGCCACTTGAGTAGAATGCTATACACAGGGGAACACTCCTGTTGATATGTTCTTTTTTTTGTTATATGTGTTTTTTTTGGATTGTTTTGATATTGCAAAAAAATTGTAATCTTGGTATTCTCGTTCTGATAATGAAATATATTTTATATAAAAATTCCAAGCTACATTGTAAATGGTAAAGAGCAGGACTGCTGAATGTCAGAGCAAATATTAATCTTTTTTTTATTTCATGTTTAGGTGGATCCAAGAGCCATATCAGTTCTAGCAAAGTGGCAAAATTCATATAGCATCAAAGTTGTTCTGCAAGAACTTCGGCGTCTAATGATGTCTAAAGAAAATATGAAACTCCCTCAGCCACCTGAAGGACAGTGTTACAGCAATTAAGTCGGCCCCCCCCCCCCCCCACCTTTTATTCAATTTAAGCTGTCTTCATTTTCCACAGTAGTAAATTTTCTAGATATATCTTGTAGACCTCAGAATACTGGAGAAGATGTTCCCATTTAAAGGCAATTTATCTCGAGATACTGTAAATGATTTTTTTTTTTCCATTGGAAATATAAGTTGTGGTATAACAATCCTGTCGTGTAACCACTGTGTCCATAGTTGAACTTCTGATGTCAAAAAAAAAAAAAAATCTATTTAAATTTATTACTATCGAACCGTGTGGCATATTTAACTCAACTGTGAAAATGTACATCATACAATCACCTTGCTGCAATTCTAGCTTTTTTTTTATTTTTTTGTTGTTTTACTTATGCTTTTTTTTTTTTTTCCTCTTTGCAGTAGAATTGAAACTCAGGGCTATTTATTAGAGTCTACACACAAAGGTTTTTAAGCATCCAGTTTTGTACTGGACTCCATGGACTACTAATAGGGATGTATGCTAACCATAGTCATTCCTCCCTTTGTGCTGCCTCTAGTAAAGGCTGAATTATGGAAGATATGGGATTTGTTTCTGTTTGTCATTATCTACCTTAGTCAAGTTTAGAGCAGGTTTGGCATTCTGCTCCTTAACCTGCATCCTAGGCATAGAATGTATTCCCCCCCCCCCCCCCCCCCCCAATACTATTTGGGGTTTCAGAATTCATACGCCCTCTCCCTTCCTGTTATGGTGCATTTTGGTTTTAATGCCTTTGTTAAGCCTATTGTCATTCTTTAAAGCTTGAAGTTTGTAGCTATTGTCCAGTAGAGGGGTGACGGAGTGACCTCTTTACTTTCCACCTCTTTTTGCCTTCTCGCTAGAGCTATTCATTTTTCCACTGAGCTTGGTCTTTACTGGCCTGTGACAACAGGATTCTCCCTAGATTGTTCACCACCCAGGGTTTTCAGCATAACCCTGATACATCGTTACAAGGCTGAGTATGGCTGCTGTTAGCAAGTGACTCATATCCACTATTAAGTTCTCAGCAGTGAAATGAGTAGGAATATCCGAGTATACACTCCAGTGCAGCATACTTACTTTTAACATCTTTGAAGTATTTTATTTTGGAATAAGCTCCATTTCTGATCTTAATTGTCCTGCACAATGGTTTGTTTGTCTCCTGTTTGGTGGTGGAGACATTTGCCTTGGGGCTAAATCTGAATAGAAGAATTGCTCTGGGAAATTTCAGAAAAATATGTAAACTATAAAGACCTTTTACTGGATAATATTCCTGACAAATCACTACCGCTTTCTGATTATTTTGGACCACTGTCTGCTGAAGTGTGGATACAAGCTTAAATAAAGACAAATCAATGTGTTCTAAGTTTTTTATTTTATTTTTTACTTGTGTCTGTAAAGTCACCTGTTAGAGCAGCATCAACAACCAAGTTACTGAATTATTACCGTGTTTTTTTTTTCCTAAAGGAAAATACTGAATATTAGTTGTAAGGATTTAGCATCCTTTGTGATTTAAAGCATAACAGTATTGCATAAGCAGCCTTTTTATTGTCAGACCATTGCCTGATTTTAATGTAATAAAAGTGTGCATTAATATTATTTATGCTAATCTTTTCTTAGACCTCTGTGTAGCCTGCTGCTTTCCCATTACAGTGATCCTTAAAGATTTTTTTTTTAATACCGTTAGCTCAGATAAAGGCTTTGTTTTATTCTGATATTTGCTACAATAAGCCTTGAAAAGGTTTCTTTATCTGGCAATCTTGTGAAAACAAAATACTGGTCTTTGCTGTGGAATTTGACAGAGTAACACGGCTAGCTTGTTAACCTTGATCTGATTGAAGACTGCAACAGTTCTTTCACATTTCAAAGCAAAAGTGTCAGTAAATGGATCCTTTGCAGTTCAAGCCTGATCTTCTTTCTAGTTAACTAGTGGTGGTCCCTGTAGTGTTGTTTCCAAATTGCTAAGAGACTGTCATGAATTTATTTGTAATGTGGTTTTCTGGACCAGAATGGTTTGGCCTGTTTTAATATTGCAGAAAAAGTGGGAGAGCGACCAAGGATACCAGAAACTGGAGGATGTTCGATAATAAACGGCCGAAACACGAGGTTGTGTCGAGTCTTCAAATTATTAATAAAACTGTTTATTATCGAACATCCTCCAGTTTCTGGTATCCTTGGTCGCTCTCCCACTTTTTCTGCAATATTGTCTTTACCGTGGGGCGTTTGAGTTCTCCGCTTTTCTGGCAGATTTTCTCCCACATTTGGCCTGTTTTAATCCCATAACAATTCTGGATTCCACAGTGGTAGTTTTTTCTGTTACACCAGCAAGAAATTATTCTGGGATATATGAGCATACATTGTTCCTGGTTTCAATGTGACCTTGTTTTTAATATTTTTCTGAGTACCACCACAGTAACTGGATAAGTGAATGATATATTAGGGATTGGGTGGGTGGATTTATTTTTTTGAAGTTTTATTTATTTATTTATTTTAAGATTTATTTTTTTAAAGTTTGAATAGTTCATGAAAATTCTATCAGGGAAAATAACCAATACGGAAACATTTTTCCAGAAAACACAATGCCATCCCAAACTGCAAGCTGTAGAATAACTTTTGTTTAAAAAAAACAAATTGGCTCTGGGGGCTATCTCAGGTGTTCAGTGTCAGTGGACAGGCAACCTGCTTTTATTCCTGGGTCCAGCTTCTGCTCCTCAGCCCAGCCAGAGGTAGCAATATTGCAGTACGCAGGGCCTCTTGAAGTGTAGGGGTAGGGAGGCTTCGTTCAACTAGCATCAGCAAGGCATTTGGCTTTCTATTTCACAGCCCTTGCCTTTTAGATCTTGTTGCAGTTCACAGTGAGATGTCTGTGAAAGGTTTTAAATCTGCACTAACCTGGTTTTTTCAGCAGGCCTACGGCATATATCTGGTTGACTTCTGCTCGCCACACCGAAGAGCAGTGTAAAATATTGTTAATTGTATTTTAAGGAATCAATCTGGGATATATGTCGGTGTGTCTGGTAGTCTGAATATTTTAGCAATGGTCTTATGAAAGAGGGAAAATATCCAGAATGGTGAAGAAAGGTTAATGGCCTACTGGAGACAAATTCTAACTGAGCTGGAAACAAAGCAGCTAGAGGAAATTAGTGACCAAAAAAAGGAAAGAGGCTGTGATGACTTCTCCAGAGTTAATTGTGCAATTTTATTCTCTTGTGTAGTTTCATAACTACTGTAATATAAATGGGGCTGGTATTCCAAGCTTCTTGCTTGTGTCAGTGTCTCCCCTTGTGCTTGTGCTCTGGTGTGCCTATAGTTCTGAACGTGGTAAAAGCAGTTAGTTTAGCAGGGTTCAAAAAAGGTTTGGATAATTTCCTAAAAGGCCATAAGCCACTATTAGGATGGACTTGGGAAAATCCACTGCTTATTCCTAGGATAAGCAGCATAAAATCTGTTTTACTGTTTTGGGATATTGCCAGGTACTTGTGACTGGATTGGCTACTGTTGGAAACAGGATACTGGGCTTGATGGACCTTCGGTCTGTCCCAGTGTGGCAACAATTATGTTCTTATGTTGTCACCTATTACAGGGCCAGGTTCACTAAACTTTGTACTGATAGACACAGCATTATGGGCAAGTATACATCAAGGTTTTATTATTTGGCAAAAAATTGATATAAAGTAAAAAAATCACTCATCGGATAAAAACTTGCATATTTACAGTGACTGAGCATAATTGTGTGTGATAAGTGGTTTGTTTCAGCCAGTTTCATACGATGGAGGGAAAAATACATGGTTTGAGCATCATGTGATTTCCAACACACTTAGAGCCATATGCTACCGATAGTGGCCAAATAAAATTGTGTTATCCTCTGGAGGTCCGGAATAATGATGTACATATGGTGAGCCCACCCATGTTTTGACTCCAGCTATGGGCTTTGGGGTCCCAACTCACAGTTTGGGAAGTTTTGTGCCAGAAGAAATTGGATGTTTCAGAGGTGGTGCTGACAGCGAGCCTCCAGAAAAGTAATTGGGGGGAGGATAAAATCTGGAGTGAGACCCAGCTTGATGGGTATGGAGGTAAATACAAGATGGAGGCTGAGTAATGGGTATTGAGGTTGGCTAGGATGGGTTTGGAGGAAAGAATGTATTTTGGCGTGTGTGTGGAGGAGATAGGCTAGGGGGCAAGGATAGAGAATGTGAAAAATAATGA
Organism: Microcaecilia unicolor; assembly: GCF_901765095.1. Lineage (NCBI taxonomy): Eukaryota > Metazoa > Chordata > Amphibia > Gymnophiona > Siphonopidae > Microcaecilia > Microcaecilia unicolor. Next base: position 70,838 of record NW_021963141.1, on the reverse strand, counting down.
AGACTGCCATCTGTATTTCTAGTATCCTAGCCCTTTATTAACTGTGCCCCAATATTTTATTAACCTTCTGCTACATATGAAGATGTTTCAATTACCTCTACAGCTTCTCCAGTGTAGTGGAGTGTCTTTTCTCTTATGTTTTATCCAGACTTTAATGTACTCTGCAAACTGTCCTGTATTGTGACTCTGCATGTTGAGGAAAATGACAATTTGCAGGAGTCCATAGATATGACAGGCCGCCTCCTCTCCATTGCTTCTTGTATTATGCTGTTTCCATGTGAAGGTATGTGTACATTTTTAAGATCTTGAGGTTAACGTTTAGAGAGTGATGATATGAGACACCTAGTTCATTAGAGCAAATTCAGAGCACATGGAGGCAGGCCATTTATAGTCCCTATTGTCAAGAAATGGGACATCATGAGTGCAAAAACTACCATGGGATCAGTTTGCTCTGGTATCACTGGAAAATTATCCATTTGGACAATTCAACCTTAACTTTGAAACTGAAGAGAACAAGTGACCTATAAAGAACAAGCTGGATCCTGCCCAAACCGGGGATGCTGCAGTCAAATACACTGTGATAAGTCATGGAGAAATGACTCCACTGTGGAAAGACTCATCACAGTATTCATTGTCTTTTGTAGCTGCATTTGACAGTGTGCATGGACCTCTGTGGAAAGCACTTGCTGCTGAAGGAATGCCCGGTGAAATCACACAGCTTCTATAACAAACCTATGATGGTTCAAGCAGCAGGAAATGCATTAATGGAAAATATTGAAAGGCTTCCCGTTCTGTTTCCAGCCTTAAGACAGCAGTGGATGCCATCATCTGAAGAGTTTTCATAGGCAAGGAGTAGATTATGGCCAGGAACAGTTTATCACTGACCTTATGTATGCCGATGACATTGCAATCTTGTCTGCCAAGCAAAAGCCTCCAATTCCCTCTACGACAGAGATGGTACCTTGGTCATTGAGTGTGGAGGAGATGAAAATACTCACTACCAATGGTTTAGCAGTTACTTGAAAATCTGCTATCATTATCCCTATTCTCAAAAAGCCAGAATTCGACCCATCCTTTGCTTTGAATTATTTTCCTTTCTCTAATCTACCACTGTTTTTTTTTTTTTTTAAGTTAACCACCTCGGATAAAATATTTGCATTACACCCTACAGTACAGGAACCCTCCTTACCACACTCTATAACGAGATTTGTATTTTAGTAGATCAGCAGTCATCTGTTGTATTGTTGGACAGCTGCATTTGACACAATTGATCACGATCTGGTCCTACATTGACTATCTGCTCAGGGTATTTCAGGTACAGTTCTCTCCTGATTTGCACCTTACATCAACGCTCTTTCCAACTTGTCTCAGGTCACCTTTCTTCCACTTTATATCTTTGCACCTTGTGTGGCCCTTAGAGTGCTGTTCTTGCCCCAATCCTGTTTAACTTCTTCATTTCCCCTCTGATCCAACTTATCCAGTATTCTGGATCCAGTCTATTGCTACACTGATGATATTTACATTTTGCATTCTTAACACTTCAGACAGTAAAGACTTCCTCTCTGAATTTCCTGACTTAATGAGCACAGGCTTTCCCTTAAGGTATCTAAAACTGAGATACTGTACTTTCCTAATCCCTTCTGCACTGTTCCTCCACCTCCTGCTCTTCGGGGTCATACACCGATAAGGGGATCATTTTTTACTCCTTTAAATACCACATTGAGGGGGTCTTTTACTAAAGATTAGCTCGAGTTATCTGCAGCAGGGCCCATTTTATTCCTAAAAGGACCCCCTGATCATCCCTCTTCACTTTACAAAGTACTGGCTATGTCACTTCAACCAGTTGTGCAACAGATGGCATACTGAATCAGACCAATGGTGCAATCTCTGTAAGCCACATTGAGCCTGCAAATAGGTGGGAAAATGTGGGGTACAAATGCAATAAATAAATCTAGCCCAGTATCCTGCTTCTAACAGTGGCCAATCCAGGTCACAAGCACCTGGCAGAAACCCAATTAGAAGCAACATTCCCATACTACCAATCCTGGGGCAAGCATTCACTTTCTCCATGTCCATCTCAATAACAAGACTATGGACTTTTTCCTCCAGGAACTTGTCCAGACCTTTTTAAACCTAGACACACTATGCTGTAACCACATCCTCCAGCAACAAGTTCGAGAGCTTAACTTTTCTTTGAGTGAAAAAATATTTCCTCCTATTTTAAATTTCATCGAGTGTCCCCTGATCTTTGTGCTTTTTTGAAAGAGTGAAAAAGCGATTCACATTTACCTGTTCTACTCCACTCAGGATTTTGTAGAACTCAATCATATCCCCTCTCAGCCATCTCTTTTCCAAGCTGAAGAGGCCCAACCTCTTTAACCTTTCCTTATATTGGAGGCATTCCATACCCTTTATCATTCTGGTGGTTGTTTTTGAACCTTTTTCTTAGTCCGCTATATCGTTTTTGAGATCAGTGACCAGAACTTAGCCCCAATACTCAAGATGAGGTTGCACCAAGGAGCAATGCAGTGGCATCATAATATTCTGTGTTGTATTTTGCATCCCTTAATAATTCCTAGAATGCTGTTTGCTTTTTTGGCTGCTGCTGCTGCTGCACACTGGGAAGAAGATTTCAGCGTACTGTCACAATGATACTGTTTGTGCTTGTTCGTGTGGCCTCCAGAGTCTCTAATTACGGTCCACACTACTTACACAATCCAATTCCTCCCAATCGTTATCTTAAGAGCTGGACAGCGGATAAAACTTATTTAGACTGAAATAAAGAAAAAAGGACCAGAGAAGCGCTTCTCGGGGTTAACACTGGTTTATTTAATTATCCAGAGATTAGGATAAAAAAAATTAAGAAGATAGTCATAGGATATGGTAGAAATAAGAACATATTACAGAAATAGAAATTACAAATGAAAAGTAGGCCAGGGCAGACTCCCAGTTCTCTGGCATGAGACAGGAGCACTGCACACTGACCTGCCTCCTGTCTGGCAGAGAGATATTATATAGGATTTCTTTTCCCTTTCAATACCAGAGGAGCACAGGAAGGGGGAAGGGTTTCTTCTTACCCCCCAATATGAGAAAATTAATTCTGTATATTAATATTTGGAGGCCTTCCACCTCCTACAACAATACCTAGATCTTTTTCTTCAGTGCTGACTCCTAAGGCATCAGGTAAAACTATGATTTAGATTATTCTTCCCAATACGCATCATTTTGTATTTGTTCACATTACATTTCCCATTTGGTTGCTCAGCCTTCCAGTTCCTAAGGTAGAGACCTCAAGTTGAAGAGATATTGAATACCCACTTACCCTGACATTGCATTCCTAGAACGTTGAAATCAAGTCAAGGTGCTATTGGGCAAGTCACTTAACCCTCCATTGCCTTGGTACAGATTCTAATCTGAAGACAGGAGCATATCTATTCCACCTGAATTTAGCTCGCTTAAGCCATGACTGAAGAAGATGAGCTAAATACATTTTTTGTACGCTTTCAAAAGCAGATCCACCTACTTAAGATCAGATATGAGCAAAAGGTGACTATCAAAATTGAAACAAATGAAAATTTCAAGGAAAAGGGGGGGACGGGTAGAAAGAAGTGGATGGGTGATCAGATGGTTACAAACCACTATCCCCTCCCTCCCTGTTTACTAAGTCACTTGGCAAGTGGCTATCAAAATATTTCATCATCATGTTTTAACTTTATTACTTTGCAACTTTACTTACAAGTATCCACTTGTTCAAGAAAATACAATCACCAGCATGTTAATACACAAATATTAAAAAGGAAAGCATAATTTTTAGGCAAAAACATCCTCTTACACCTGGTGATTACATTAGACCACAAATCCTAAGGGAGGATAAGGGGGGGGGGGGTGGAAAATGAACATACCAACAAACTTCTACTAATGGAAAAAGGCTTTGACATGATGTCTACAGGGGTACAATTAGCTGCACTATGGGATAGCAAAACAAAAAAAACAGGGAAGTCATCATGGTAAGAGTTTCTTTAAATCCAAGAAGGAGCACAGCTGTTCTGGGACAAAGAATACATATCTAATGCCTAATTAAACATTTGCAAGGGTAATGCAGCATAAAAGTAACACCAAATGTCACAGTCTCATGCCTTATGGCAAAGGGAAAGCTTTTCTTCTTTCCTGTGTGACCCGTGCAACATCAGGAAACATCCATTCTTTGTCCATAAAATAAACCTTGCAAATTGTGGAAGTATAAATTCAATACTATTTAAATCCTGCTCAAACATAAATTATACAAGTAAAGTGGCTCTGTCTGAAACTTATTCTTAAGATGTGTCCAAATAGCTGATTGGCAAATACAATTCCTTATTAACAGGTGGAAACGAATCTCATGGCAAAGAGAGACATACTTCAAACATTTTTAAATGTGTCCAGAGGTTGTATGCCCATACCTTTGGAAAATTAAGTAACTGCAAGTTCAGACGTCTAAATTGATTCTCATATTGTTCCAACTTGCGGTGAATTATATTTTGTCCTTCACCAAAGTTTGCGTTACATCCACATTTGTTTTACCAGATTTCTCTAGATTTTCTAATCTCACGTGCCGATCAGTCTCTAAAGTCTCAAATGTATTAGAGAACCACAGGGTAATTTAAGAGAGGCAATATCCGATGAGTGGCTAGGGCTCTTCAGCTTGGAGAAAAGGCGACTGAGGGGAGATATGATAGAGGTCTATAAAATAATAAGTGGAGTTGAACGGGTAGATGTGAAGCGTCTGTTCATGCTTTCCAAAATACTAGGACTAGGGGGCATGCAATGAAGCTACAATGTAGTAAATTTAAAATGAATCAGAAAATTTTTCTTCACTCAATGTGTAATTAAACTCTGGAATTGTTGCCAGAGAATGTGATAAAGGCGGTTAGCTTAGCGGAGTTTTAAAAAGGTTTGGACAGCTTCCTAAAGGAAAAGTCCATAGACCATTATTAAATGAACTTGGGGAAAATCCACTATTTCTGGGATAAGCAGTATAAAATGTTTTGTACATTTTTGGGATCTTGCCAGGTATTTGTGATCTGGATTGGCCACTATTGGAAACAGGATGCTGGGCTTGATGGACCTTTGGTCTTGCCCAGTATGGCAATACTTATGTACTTATAATAGATAGCTTCAACTTGATAAGAAGACCCTAAATAGCACCAAGAGCTATCTCTCCTGAAGATTGAGCTGTCCCATTCCTTGTTAGATCCTCGGCTCGCACCTCCAATGACAAACTAGGAGTCTCAACTGCAGGGGCTAATGGCATCAAAGGCCTGTCTGTTGGGGAACCCCGAATGGCTTCCACTGCAGTGGGCTGTGTTCCATTCTGATTCAAGGAAGGGCTCAGGCTTACAGGTGAACCCAAGCCATCCATTCTCAAGAGGGGAGAAGGCAATCCCAGAGATCATAGCTGTGCATGCCAGCATTGAGGGCTTGCGAGGGCTGAGGGAATCTTCGCCCCCAAGCGGGTCAGTACTTCCACTAACACTGCCGGCAGCAGGGGGCCTTCACTCTCCCCTCCCTCGAGGCTGAGACAAAAAACCCGACAATCATGGGTTGAAGTGCAGAAGGTGCAGGAGGGGTCATGCCCATCTGCAACAAAACTCTTGCCTTCCCCTTCTGTTTGTGCGGCATCCGAGTAGGAAAATTCAGCAGAAAGGAAAGAACTTTCTCGTGGAATTCTGCCACTAGATCTCGGGCATCTCAGCATGTTACCACCTTGACTCCTCCCAAAATATTTCATTATCATAACTTCAAAGGTCTTACGTTCCTGGATTTTTTTAAAGTTACATCTTAGTATTCTGAATAGAGAGATGTGGCAGCTGTGTTAGTCCACTTTTAAAGGTAATCAATAGAAATAGAATAAAATAAAACATGGAAAAGAAAAATAAGATGATACCTTTTTTTATTGGACTAACAATACATTTTTTGATTAGCTTTCAAAGGTAGCCCTTCGTCAGATCAGAAATAAGCAAATGTTGATAAATGAGAGTAGTTTCAGACCGTAAATCGGCTAACGCCGTTAATGGTTATATGTAAGCCACATTGAGCCTGCAAAAGGTGGGAAAATGTGGGATATAAATGTAACAAATAATAATAATATATAAGTGAAACATCAAAGCATTTCAGTGACAGTCTAACAGGATGAGGGTGGGTTAGGTGAGGGACAGGGAGATATGCATGGTGATAAGAGGGTGACAAAGCAGTAGAATTTTATGGTTTATAATGAGCTAGAAAACCTAGATCTTTAAGTCCTGTCTGGTGGGTGTCAAAATATTTAATCATTCTGACTTCAAGGGTCTGAAGAAATCAAACAGGAAAAGTCCTGTTGTAAATCATAAAACTGACAGCAGAGGGTGCTCACAGTCTTTCTAAATGGACTATCCCAATCAATATGAGTTCAGATAGCTGAACCAAGCAGGAGTCTTTACTTTTTACAGTGTCTCCCATCATCACTTCTCATTGTTAATTACTACTGCTGCTAATTTTTAGTTGAACCCCATGAAGGCTTTTCACTGAAATCTGAAGCCAAAGCAGGCACATGACAGTAGATAACGACTCACAAATTCCATCTCTTCTTCCCATTGCCCTTTCCTGTCTTATACCTCAGACTACACTTGAGATCTAGCTTTGTGTTCAGTTCAGGCCTTGATACTCAAAGCGTGCCGTGCTTGCAATGTTTGATTTAGATTGGTTGTAGTCAGTCTATCACACGTTATTCAGAGTCTAATGTACAAAGGGATTCTTTGTCAATTTTACTGTTCGCAATAGGAGCTACTGATAATCCTTTGCAAATGTATTACAACAAGCTCATTAGTATTAAAATGAGCACTCCATGTGATGCACAGACGTTTCTGTGAAATGCACAAAAAAGAGCACCTACCTTAATATTCAAAAATGTTCTGGCAGGTCTGGGAGCTGTCATTGCATGAGGGTGACTTCTCAGTGGAGTGGAGCTTGCTTTTCTTAAAAGAGTATTTGCATGTGGTGTGTTAAATGTGTTGTGTGTGTACTGCACATAACAGTAGTGCAAAAATGGTCATGGAACATTCGTTAATGGAATCTTCATGTTTGTATGAAATGTGCTCTGTGCATGTACTATATTTCATTTCATTTTATTGGTTTTATACCCCATTATAACCCCATAGTTACAAGCTCACTTCTATATGAGGGGGGTGTCCTGTATGTAAATGTGCTATATGCCAGTGGCGTAGCTACTTGGGGCCATGGGGGCCTGGGCCCCATAGATTTGGCCCTGGACCCCCTGCCGATGACCCTCTTGACCCCCCCCCTCCCGCTGCCAACCCTTCCCCCCCCCCCCCCCCCGTCACTGCCATCACCATTGGCTACCTTTTTGCCGAGGTCCTCTTCTTCCGGCGTAAGGCTTCGTTCTGTTCTGTGAGTCTGACGTCCTGCAAGTACAAACGTGCAGAACATCAGACTCACAGAAACAGAACAAGCCTTGCGGTGGAAGAAGAGGACCTCGGCTGGTGGGGGTTGGGGTCCCCGCCAGCAAAGGTAGGCGATAGCGGCAGCGGCGGGAGGGTGGGTCGAGAGGGTCGTCCGCAGGGGGGGGGGTCAAAGTTGTTGTTGATGGTGGTGGCGGCGGCGGTGGGGGGGGGGTCGGCAATGACGAGGGGGGGGCTAAAATGTGCCCCCTCACCTCGGGCTCTGGACCCTCCTCCCGCCGAAGTCTGGCTACGCCCCTGCTATAGGCATGTATTATATGTGTCCCACATGTAACAGCCACTGCTACAGTCATGGAATCCTATGACATGGTTATCGCCTTTTTTTTTCCCCTGGGCAAACATTGATGTTTACAGTGAGCAGTTTAATGCTTGTGCTAGGCACTTTACCTACCAAGCTGCTTGCACAAATTCTGCACATCTCATTTGCATCCAATTTCCTTTGAGCAGCAATCGCTGTTTCAAAATTGGTAAGTTCAACCATGGGATATAGACGCATGCGGTATTTAATGACAACTTTTGAACATTGAGCCCTAAGAATCCTCTGTATCTATCTTACACCCTCTAGAATTTTGTTAGTAGTAATGCTGATGACTAAAGACTGAAATGACCCATTCATAGGACCCAAACCGATGGTGAAATTCAAGCATACATGGCAATGCAGAAAAGAATTCTAATGATTTATTTTATTACATTTGTATCCCACATTATCCCACCTCTTTGCAGGCTCAATGTGGCTTACAATTTATCGTGGATACTGGAAATAGTGAATAATATACAATTGGTTTACAGAAAGTTTTGGGTACATGATGGTGAAATACATGAAATTGTCGAGCAAAAGACATTAAAGAACAAAAAGAACGTTTCTGGATATTTGAAGAATGTACAGATCTTTGTGATATATTTTGTCGAAGAGATAAGTTTCAGGAGTTTGCGGAAATTGGTCATTTCATAGACCGTTTTCCGGTTACGTGGCAGTGTGTTCCAGAGCTGTGTGCTTGTATGAGAAAAGGTTGATGCATGCATTGATTTGTATTTCAAGCCTTTACATTTGGGAGGATGAAGGTTGAGGAATGTGCGGGAGGACTTTTTTGCATTTCTGGGTGGTAGTTCTATTAGGTCTGACATGTAAGCTGGGGCGTCACCATGGATGATTTTATGGACCAAGGTACAGAGTTTGAACGTGATATGTTCTTTGAGTGGGAGCCAGTGTAGTTTTTCGCGTAGGGGTTTTGCGCTTTCGTATTTGGTTTGCCGAATATAAGTCTGGCTGCCGTGTTCTGGGCTGTCATATAAATTGATTAAAAGCTGTGCCGGTGGCCAATGCAATGGCTCAGGTGGCAAGTGTTCATTGCTGCTGTGCAGAAAGTCACTGGCTCAGTCCCTAGTTGAGTCTTCTGCTCACTAGGGCCTGCTGCAGAAATTGTCTTCACAGTGCCCTAGAGGCAGAAAGTGTCATGAGTCAATGCTCAGGGATGACATATGATGTTTGAATTCATGTCCCATGGTCCCAGTGTCCTGGTAGGAGTCCTGGCACATGCCTCTATTTAGTATCATCCAGGCTGTAACCAGACTAGGTATGTTGGTTAGAGGAAATTAAAAAAATAATGGTAAAAATCCATAGCAGGGAAGAATCATGATGCAAGATCCAAACTCTGGTTCTGATAGCTGAAATTGCAAAGCTGCATGTGAAAACTGCTGAATTCAGATTGAAAAAAGATCAATGACAGTACAGTAGGTAGATAAATGTGAGTGGACCAAGTAGTTCTTTTTTATCAACTTCTTGTATCTCTATGTTTTAAGAGTTATTTTCCACAGATAATCAACCTTCAGTGAAGAGTTATTTATTTCTTAAACAAAGGCTTTCTTTTTAAGACTTCAATAACATAAACTCTACACCCAGAGACAGCATCAGTTTTAGCATATTCATAAATTAAATATGACTATTGCACTTTCACCATCCATCCAACCATTTGCATATTGCAGTTTGCTCCGATGTGGATGAACGGAGCAGAGGTGTAGCAATGGCCCCACCAGTTTGGAGTCAGGCCCACCTGGTCTGCAAAACCAGCACGGACACTAAACCTGATGTTAAGATCTGCCCTTTCTAGTAGCCACCCATGTCGACCTCAGGCCTCACCATAGTAAATGACGGCAGATAAAGACCTGTACGGTCCATCCAGTCTGCCCAACAATATAAACTCATTTTACATAGTATGTGATACTTTATATGTATACCCAAGTTTGATTTCTCCTTGCCATTCTCAGGGCACAGACTGTAGAAGTCTGCCCAGCACTGTTCTTGTATAAAAGTTCTGAAGATTCTGGAATCCTAAAGAGCCGGTGGTGGGAGGCGAGGCTAGTGCTGGGCAAGACACTTATTGCCCAGAGGCCCAGATCACTGTCAGTCTGCCCCGCCTCTTATGATCTTCTGTCTCATTGGTCAGTGATGAGATATGTGGTAGAATTTATTGGTTCATAGGAACCTTAGAGGAGCCGCAATGTGAATACTTCTATGGTGGCCCCTGAGACCACCTTCTTATATCACACAGGCAATTTAAGGTGGGATTTGAACTGGATCTGCAAAGTAGTAACTAACCTGTCTGTCACTTATTCCTGGTCCAATTGGAGACACTGCAGTCTGATGTAAGTTTGCCCACTGACAAAGACATGAGCAAGGCCCATAATTGAAGGGTAGGTTATTGGTAACAGTGAGAGATAGCACATCACAAATTAAATCCGGAAAATCACATTGTGGAAAGTATATGAATTTATTTGCATTCTGCAGAGGGAAATAAGTATTTGATCCCCCACCAACCAGTAAGAGATCTGGCCCCTACAGACCAGGTAGATGCTCCAAATCAACTCGTTACCTGCATGACAGACAGCTGTCGGCAATGGTCACCTGTATGAAAGACACCTGTCCACAGACTCAGTGAATCATTCAGACTCTAACCTCTACAAATGGCCAGAGCAAGGAGCTGTCTAAGGATGTCAGGGACAAGATCATACACCTGCACAAGGCTGGAATGGGCTACCAACCATCAGTAAGACGCTGGGCGAGAAGGAGACAACTGTTGGTGCCATAGTAAGAAAATGGAAGAAGTACAAAATGACTGTCAATCGACAAAGATCTGGGGCTCCACGCAAAATCTCACTCGTGGGGTATCCTTGATCATGAGGAAGGTTAGAAATCAGCCTACAACTACAAGGGGGGAACTGTCAATGATCTCAAGGCAGCTGGGACCACTGTCACCACGAAAACCATTTGTAACACATTACGACATAACGGATTGCAATCCTGCAGTGCCCGCAAGGTCCCCCTGCTCCGGAAGGCACATGTGACGGCCCGTCTGAAGTTTGCCAGTGAACCCTGGATGATGCCGAGAGTGATTGGGAGAAGGTGCTGTGGGTCAGATGAGACAAAATTGAGCTCTTTGGCATGAACTCAACTCGCTGTGTTTGGAGGAAGAGAAATGCTGCCTATGACCCAAAGAACACCGTCCCCACTGTCAAGCATGGAGGTGGAAATGTTATGTTTTGGGGGTGTTTCTCTGCTAAGGGCACAGGACTACTTCACACCGCATCAATGGGAGAATGGATGGGGCCATGTACCGTACAATTCTGAGTGACAACCTCCTTCCCTCCGCCAGGGCCTTAAAAATGGGTCGTGGCTGGGTCTTCCAGCACGACAATGACCCAAAACATACAGCCAAGGCAACAAAGGAGTGGCTCAGGAAGAAGCACATTAGGGTCATGGAGTGGCCTAGCCAGTCACCAGACCTTAATCCCATTGAAAACTTATGGAGGGAGCTGAAGCTGCGAGTTGCCACGGCGACAGCCCAGAACTCTTAATGATTTAGAGATGATCTGCAAAGAGGAGTGGACCAAAATTCCTCCTGACATGTGTGCAAACCTCATCATCAACTACAGAAGACGTCTGACCGCTGTGCTTGCCAACAAGGGTTTTGCCACCAAGTATTAGGTCTTGTTTGCCAGAGGGATTAAATACTTATTTCCCTCTGCAGAATGCAAATAAATTCATATACTTTCCACAATGTGATTTTCCGGATTTAATTTGTGATGTGCTATCTCTCACTGTTACCAATAACCTACCCTTCAATTATGGGCTGCTCATGTCTTTGTCAGTGGGCAAACTTACAAAATCAGCAAGGGATCAAATACTTATTTCCACCACTGTATTGCAAGGTACTATCGAGATTGGAATTTATTTAAATTTGGAGATTTAGAAGGGCATCCAATAGAGCCTGGAAATTCTTTAGAATCACCCAATAGTATCCAAGCCGGAATATATAGATATATATAGATATATAATTATTTATTTATTTGTTAGCATTTGTATCCCACATTTTCTTGTGTAGGTGTCGGCTTTATATAGTTGCTCAGATGATGGTATTATGGTGAGAGGAATAGTGTTGGGCAGTGGTTATGTCATTTAGGTCTTATTCTTCGTTGTTGTTGTTTAGAAGTTAGGCCGATTGTTGTTGTATGCTTTTTTGAATAGGTCCGTTTTCAGTAGTTTACGAAAGATGGTTAGATCTTGTGTTGTCTTTATGGTCTTCGTGAGTGCGTTCCATAGCTGTGTGCAAATGTAGGAGAAGCTGGTTGCGTAGGTGGACTTATATTTTAATCCTTTGCAGTTGGGGTAATGGAGGTTGAGGAATGTACGTGCTGATCTTTTAGCATTCCTAGCAGGTAGGGTCTATGAGGACTGACATGTAGGCCAGAGCTTCTCCATGTATAATTTTGTGGACCATGGTTGCATACTTTTGAACGCAATTCGTTCCTTTAGTGGAAGCCAGTGTAGTTTCTCTCTTTAGCGGTTTGGCGCTTTCGTATTTTGCTTTCCCGAATATAAGTCTGGCTGCCGTATTTTGGGCTGTCTGAAGCTTCTTAATGACTTGTTCTTTACAACCCGCGTATATTGCGTATATTTTATATATATAAAATTTAAATAAAGACCATATTTTATCTCCAGGCAAAATAGCTTCCACACATATGGAACTCAGCTGACTTTGTGCCATATGTGGAGTGACAGTTAATGTCATATCTCCACAGAGCCCAAGGAGCTTATCATCCCAAATTTACAGACAAATTCCTGCTAAATTTTTGTATCAAAAACATTTATTTGAGCACTCTATTTACCATATAAACTATTAAGCAAGATGCAAAGAGTAACACCCCACTCCCTTGCAATCCCTGGTGATCTAATAGTATATTCAGGGCAGGAGTGATCCCCAGTTCTACTCTCAAATGGTTGCTGTGACCTCTTGTAGCAGTCTCGCAAGATTTCCACCAATGGTTATGGCAGCCATTTTGAGAGCAGAGCCAGCATAGGCAGGAGTGACTGGATCACTCCTGCTCTTACAATCTCTGACAGTCTAAGAGTATAGATAGGCCTGGGGTGGAGGGGGTATCTACAGGATGCTCAGGGGGCAGAGGCAACTCCTTTTCAGAGAGGAGGGAGAGGGAGGGAGATAAATAGAATAAAGCACAAATTTTTGACTCCCACCAAAAACACATGCTTAGTTTTGGTCTAAAACCAAAACCATGCAGACAAATGCTTTTGGGCCAGTTTTGGCCTAACTGAAACCTAAGCCGAATTTTGGTCGGCCCTCCAGTATATTGTCTACTGTATCATCAGACTGCAGTGTCTCCAATTGGACCAGGAATAAGTGACAGACAGGTTAGTTACTACTTTGCAGATCCAGTTCAAATCCCACCTTAAATTGCCTGTGTGATATAAGAAGGTGGTCTCAGGGGCCACCATAGAAGTAGTCACATTGGCGGCTCCTCTAGGTTCCTATGAACCAATAAATTCTACCACATATCTCATCACTGACCAATGAGACAAGAAGATCATAAGAGGCCGGGGCAGACGGACAGTGATCTGGGCCTCTGGGCAATAAGTGTCATAGGCCCCTAACCACCTAACAAAAGTGATTACAACAAAAGGGGAGAGTGGGCCTTCTCTGCTTTGTGCCCTCCGGCATTGCCCTTTTCTTCCAATGGTCAGTTCCGCCCCTGATAAGAGGCATGGCTAAAATCACAAGCTTTCACGCAATATATGTGCTCAAGAATAAATCAAAATTGTGTTAATTAGAGATGCCGTGGCATGCCTATGCACGTTCTATTTGTCTGAGATTTGGAGCTGACTGATGGCTGTTGTTTATATAGTATTCCAGCTCTGACTGCAAGAAAAAATACTCTGGTTATCAAATGATCCGATATGTAAAAGAAGAAGCATTGCTGCTTTCCTCAGTTATGACTATATTTAATAGTGAGCGGTTATGGGTGTTTGACGAATGACTTAAGTAAGTACTGGGCACATCATCCTTGCTAAGGCTGCTATTTCTCTGTGGTTGAAAAATGCTCTATTTTTTGTGGCACTGACTTTTTTTTCCCCCTTGGAAAAAATAATCACAATATGAAATACTCCAAACTGTTGTCAGGAGACAGTAGTATAAACTTTATAAACATTACATGTATGTAATCTGCTCCAGAACCAACTCTTTCCCTCTCCGCCACCCCAAAACCAGACTGTTTGAAGCCAGACATGCAACCAGAGACTCTCCTCAAACTACTTCAAAGTTATTGAAGCTTAGCCGAGGCCAATGGAGAGCTCAGACACTGATCTTATCTGTCTTTATTTTCAAATGTAAGTAAGAAAATGAACCAGCTGACAGGCTACTTTCTGAGTGGAGGAGTAGCCTAATGGTTAGTACAGCAGATTAAGAGCTATGGGAACTGGGTTTAATTCCCACTGTAGCTCATTGTGACTGGGCAAGTTACTTAACCCTCCATTGCCCCGTGTACAAACAAGTGCCTGTATATAATTGTCATGGCCCCTTGACTTGTGCCCCAACTCACTTCCTGATGCCATGGGGGCATCAGGGTCGGTCACATGCTGGCTCTCGGAGCTCCCCAGGGTGGTTCCCTTGGTGTCTTTCAGGTAGCAGCCTGCTCTGGGGTGCCGGGCATGTGCCAGACATCCTCTTTTGTGGCGCCATTGGCGGTAGTTGTCGGAGACACCTCCCTGTGACGTCAACAGCAGCGCCCTCGATAGGGGCACCCCAGACTCTGTTGAGGATGCCTTCACAACGGATCTGCTTGGGCCTTGTGTTCCTACCATGTTCCAGCTCCTGCCTTGTTCCTGTTGCCAGCCTTACCTTGGACTTTGCCTAGTCTTGCCTCGACCTAGCTTTGCCTCAGACCTAACCCTGTTCAGCCTTGCCTCGGAACCTGCCCTGCCCTGCCTTGTCTCCGAGTTCCTGCCAACCCCTCCCCCTCCATTCCTTGAAAAATGATCCTATAAAAACATAATATTGAACGTCATTCTTTTAAATATTAAACAGATAAAAACAATGGTTCATTTTCCTCTTCAGTTTATGTGGCCTGCTAGGATGATTTTGACTGCCACTGCTCTTTGCCCCCAACCAGAAATGTGCTACCCTAAGCAACAAACTAGTTTGCCTAATGGTTAACCCAGTCCGGTTACATAGCTGCTATGGAAGAGCTGTTGTACACAAGGAAAGTATAGAGTCAGAACTGTAATAGTATCAGTTGTGGTAACCTGTGGTGGTTCTCTGTGTTTCCTGGCAGAGAAACCTGCCAGCTGCCAGAAATAACAGCTCACATCTTCCCTCTGGTGAACTGGAAGCACTAGGAAAACATATCATTTTCTAGTTTAATTCAGGGCTGAAGCTGGCTTGGGTAGAGAATGGACCCCACCAGATCTACAATGATAGACCCAGTTTAAACAGGTGGAGTTGAGAAAAGGGAAGGGATAGGGAGACTAGCCGGCTTATTTTCGAAAGAGAAGGACGCCCGTCTTTCAACACAAATCGGAAGATGGGCGTCCTTCTCCCAGGGTCACCCAAATCAGCAAAATCAAAAGCCGATTTTGGGCGTCCCCACTGCTTTCCGTCATGGGGATGACCAAAGTTCCCTGGGGCGTGTTGGAGGCGCAGCGAAGGCGGGACTTGGGCGGTGCTTACACATGGGCGTCCTCGACCCATAATGAAAAAAGAAGGGCATCCCTGACAAGCACGTGGATGACTTTACTTGGTCCTTTTTTTGATACGATGAGCCCCGAAAAGGTGCCCAAACTGATCAGATGACCACTGGAGGGAATCGGGGATGACCTCCCCTTACTCCCCAGTGGCCACTAACCCCCTCCCACCCTCAAAAAATGTTTTTCAAAATATTTTTTGCCAGCCTCAAATGTCATACTCAGGTGCATCGTAGCAGTATGCAGGTCCTGGAGCAGTTTTAGTGGGTGCACTACACTTCAGGCAGGCGGACCCAGGCCCTCCCCCCCTACCTGTTAACTTGTGGTGGTAAATGTGAGCCCTCCAAAGCCCACCAGAATCCACTGTACCCACATCTAGGTGCCCCCCTTCACCCGTAAGAGCTATGGTAGTGGTGTACAGTTGTGGGTAGTGGGGTTTGGGTTGGGAGGCTCAGCACACAAGGTAAGGGAGCTATGTACCTGGAAGCTTTTTCTGAAGTCCACTGCAGTGCCCCCTATGGTGCCCGGTTGGTGTCCTGGCATGTGAGGGGGACCAGTGCACTATGAGTGCTGGCTCCTCCCATGACCAAAGGGTTGAAGGAAGGGAATAATTAGGACAAATCAACACAAGTTTAAGGTACATCCATAGTGATGACAAGGTTGGTTTTAGTTACAGCAGGTTAAAGATTTAAGCATTAGGTTCAATGCTCAAAAGTAAACACGGGCGCTAAAAGCCATTAGAGCAGGACTAACACCTGCATTTAACTGCCTAGAATGTTCAAAGGCCCAAGCGTGGAAACGATATGAGCACGTAGACGAGCAGCACAAGTAGCGTGCTAACGTAAGCTCATGTAAATGAGGGTCATTTGTATTCCCCCCAATGTCAGAAAAAGAGCGCCCCCAAAAAAGCTGCCTTACCGCTGCAAAAAAAATACCAGGTTGGAGCAGCATAGGGAGTTGGAGAAGCGGATTTCTCCAGCTTCTTTCTTCGAGTCTGCCAGTTTTGATTGCTTTTGGAAGCAGGTGGAAGCCCCTGCGAGCCCTTTAGCACTGGTCCTGAGAAACAAATATGCACGATCACAGCAGAGCCAAAGTGAAAGCACACATTGGGGTCTGTTTCCTGAGTTCAAATATAAGATGTCCAAGCTAAAAAAAAAAAAATGCTTATATTTAGGCCACAGACGTGGAGGAGTGGCCTAGTGGTTAGGGTGGTGGACTCGGTCTGGGGAAGCTGAGGAAACTGAGTTCCATTCCCCATTCAGGCACACGGCAGCTCCTTGTGACCTGGCAAGTCACTTAACCCTCCATTGCCCCATGTAGCTGCATTGAGCCTGCCATGAGTGGGAAAGCACAGGGTACAAAAATAAATAGATACTATTGGAGATTCTACATGGAATGTTGCTACTATTGGAGATACCTACATGGAATGTTGCTATTCCACTGCAACATTCCATGTAGAAGGCTGCGCAGGGCTTCTATGTTTCTGTGAGTCTGACGTCCTGCACGTATGTGCAGGACGTCAGACTCACAGAAGCAGAAGCCTGGGCAGCCACATTGGTGAGGTGATCTGCAAGGGCCGACTTTGCTAGTGGAATAGCAACATTCCATGTAGAATCGCAAAAGTAGCAACAGTGGAGGAGTGGCCTAGTGGTTAGGGTGGTGGACTTGGTCTGGGGAACTGAGTCTCAATTCCCACTTCAGGCCCAGGCAGCTCCTTGTGACTCTGGGCAATCACTTAAACCCTCCACTGCCCCATGTAGCCGCATTGAGCCTGCCATGAGTGGGAGGAAGCGCAGGGGTACAAAGTTACAAAGAAATGTGGCTTCATGTTCTGGGTTTTGCCAGGTGCATGCGCTTAGGAGCTGAGCTTACCGTGGCCTTCCTCTGCGCATACGCCAAGCACAATCCTCCCTAAGTCTCAACGCGATGAACACGCCTATATTTGCACCTCATTAGCATTAGCATTAGGGAGTTGTTGTTGTTCTTCTGCTGGTATCTTTACGGCACTGTTCGTAACAGCCCTGGAATTTTGAGCATCTGCCTGTTACTTAGGGAACCAGGGGGAGAGCAAACAGGAAACTGACAAATTTTTTTTTGCTAAACTGCAATTTCTCTGAGGACACGTTGAAACCCCTGGACTTCCAGAGTGCATATTAGCAGCCAGAATGTTTCTCAGCTGTTTGACTGATTTCCAGCTGAGAGACCAAATGAGCGGCTATCCAGCATGTAAGTATTAATATAAACACTGAAGAGGCTTCACCTCGTGCAAGACATTAGTCACTTCCCACGATCCTCTGAGTAGGGCTGGTGTCCTTGGACAGCTTTGCATTTTGTGGCCAGATCATGGCTCAGCTGCGTGGGTCGGCCTCGGGCTGCCACCTGCTAGCTCAGCGCCTAAGCTCAGTCTCTCCCTTCATTACAGAGTGGCGCCAATGCCGTGTGGTCCCTGCAATTTGTTGTTTTGTGTAGTGTTTCATGTAGGCCAGCAGGCTGAGTGCCTTCCTACCCACAGTGTTATGCTTTTCAGCATGCTTTCAACTACATTTTCACACCACACACACGATCTATCAGTTTTGTTCCTTAGTGTTTAAGCAGACCGTTTTCATTATTTGCCACCATTCAAAACATGCTAGAATTGTGTTGACTGATTACAAAACATTTCCTTGAAAAAGTTCCAAAGGTTTACCTCTTCCGTAATCCTGTACAAGAATCCTTCATTTCCTCAATTTTCACCTTGAGCCATCTTCAAAAACTCAAAGACAGGGAATCGCGCAGTTTCTTTTGCATGAAGAACTGTTTCAGGCATGTTAAACATGTTGAAATAGTTCCCTTTTTCTAAGAGAAATAAAAGCTAGAGCTGAGCAGAGACAGCTTCTTGTTGCTTTATTATTATTACTAGTAAAAAAGGCCGTCTCTGACACAAATGAAACGGGCGCTAGCAAGGGTTTTCCTCGGAGTGTGTATGTTTGAGAGAGTGTATGTGAGAGTGACTGTGTGAGAGAGAGAGTGAATGTGCTAGTGTATGTGTGAGAGAGAGAGAGTGAGTCTGGGTGCGAGTGTGTCTGTGAGAGAGACAGTGTGTGGTGTGTGTGTGGTGTGTGAGAGAGAGAGAGAGAGAGAGTGACTGTGCGAGTGTGTGTGTGTGTGTGAGAGAGAGAGAGTGAGTCTGGGTACGAGTGTGGTCTGTGAGAGAAGACAGTGTGTGTGAGAATGAGAGTGTGTGAAAGTGCATATGTGAGACACAGTGTGAGAGAGAGAGAGTGTGTTTCACACAGATACAGTGTGCGTGAGAGAGAGTGTGTGTGAGAGAGAGAGTGAATGTGTGAGTGTGTGTGTGTGTGTGTGTGTGTGTGAGAGAGAGTGAGTCTGGGTGCGAGTGTGTCTGTGAGAGAGAGAGTGTGTGTGTGAGAATGAGAGTGTGTGCAAGTGCGTATGTGAGACACAGTGTGAGAGAGAGTGTATGTGTTTCACACAGAAACAGTGTGTGCGGAGAGAGAGAGAGAGTGTGTGTGAGACACAGACTCTTTGTGAGACTGAGTGTATGAGACCAAGAGAGTGTGTGAGGACTTTGTGACACATAATATTGAGAAGTGAATGTGATACAGTGTAAGACATAGAGTGTGTGAGAGGACAGTGTGTGAGAGTGAGAGAGAGAAAGACATTGACTGTGAGAGAGAGAGTGTGTGTGTGTGTGAGAGAGAGAGAGTGAATGTGCGATTGTGTGTGTGAGAGAGAGAGAGAGAGGGTGAGTCTGGGTGCGAGTGTGGTCTGTGAGAGAGACAGTGTGTGTGAGAAGAGATTGTTGCAAGTGCGTATGTGAGCACAGTGTGAGAGAGAGAGAGTGTGTTCACACAGATACAGTGTGTCGGAGAGAGAGTGTGTGTGAGACCCAGACTCTCTGTGAGACTGAGTGTATAAGACCAAGGAGAGTGTGTGAGTGACTGTTGTGACACATAGAGAGTGATGGATACAGTGTGAGACCTAGAGTGTGTGAGAGACAGTGTGTGAGAGTGAGAGAGAGAAAGCCATTGACTGTGAGAGAGAGAAGAGAGCGTGTGAGAGAGAGTGTGTGTGTGACAGAGATACCTCCCCCCCCCTCTCTGGTCAGGCCCCCCCTCCCTCCTCTCTCTGGTGTCAGGCCCCCACTCTCTCTCTGGTGTCTGAGCTTTACTGTGCAGGACGCTGAGCTCTAGCTGTGCTTCAAGGAACTGACCAATCCTATTAATAGAATGCACCTCCACATTCTGAAGCCGAGAAACCCGTGTGGTTGGTCACCTTCTGCTTGTGACGAACCCGGAAGTACGTGATGTCAAATCAGGAGAGGATACAGAGAGCAGGAATGCCTCAGCCATGCAGTCAGCTTCAGAATGTTGGAGGTGCGTTTTATTATATAGGATTTTTTTTTTTTTTAAATCTCTGATACTAAGGCAGTAGTACAAGGGCCATTGTATGGGCTGGAGTGAGGCTCGGTGAAATAACAAATGATGAGCCACCCTATGGAGGGAGAAATGCTAAGGGGCAGAGAAAAGAGGAAGGGTAATAGGATTTTAATATGCTGCCTTTCTGTGGGACAATCAAAGTGGTTATGTGTGTTTATTATATGCAGGTACATTTTCTGTTCTGGGTGGCTCATGGCTTGGGTGTTTTGCCTGGGGCAATGGGAGGGGGGGGTGCAGTGGGAATTGAACCCTCTTTCTTGGGTTCTCAGCCCACTACCCCACCACTAGGTGCACCTCCACTTCATCCCTCTCCTTCTGGTGCCCATGTGTTCTTTTAGCCTCTGCCCCTTAGCCTTTTCTTCCCTCCATAGATGGTAGCTCTAGACTGTGGGTGCTTCAGCACCCCAGTTTTAAGGATATTCCTTGGACTATGTCCAGGAAAGGGTAATTTCTTTTGGGTTTAGTACCCCCAATCATTTTTGAAAAGTTGGCTCCTATTCTTCCCTGCATTCCCCCGCATCCTTCCCCTTCCTCTTCTTTGTGCCAGTCTCCATTCCCTCTCCCCAGCTACTTTTCCCTGAAGCCCCACCCTCCCAAATATAGCTCCAGAATTTGGCACTGTGTAAACGATAAAGTGATGACTTGGGTGAGTTCTTTGTGAGAAAGATGCAAGATGCCATGCAGAGCACATAAGTACATAAGTATTGCCATATACTGGGACAGACCAAAGGTTCATCAAGCCCAGCATCCTGGTCACAAATACCTGGCAAGTTCCCAAATGTTCAATACATTCTATGCTACTTATCTCAAAATATGCAGTGGATTTTCCCCAAGTCCATTTTAATAATGGTCTATGGACGTTTCCTTTAGGAGCTGTCCAACCTTTTTTTAAACACCGCTAAGCTAACCGCCTTTACACATTTCTCTGGCAACAAATTCCAGCGTTTAATACACGTTGAATGTTCTGATTCATTTTAAATTTATTACTTTGTAGCTTCATTGAATGCCCCCTAGACCTAGTATTTTTGGAAAGAGTAAACACACACTTCATGTCTACCCGTTCCACTCCACTCATTATTTATACATTACTAGTAAAAAAGGCCCGTTTCTGCCTGTGATGAAACGGGCCCTAGCGGGCATGAGGGACTCCTTTCCCTTCCCCTTACGCTAGTATCCCTGGTGGTGTAGAGGTACCTGTTCGCTTGGGGTAGGAAAGAAAGAGCCCCCTTCTTCCTGGCCGTAGCGCTGCTGCTAGCTGCCCTGCCTGCATCCTGTGCGAGTCCGGCTCTCGGCGTTTCAAAATGGCCGCCAAGAGTTGAAGTCTTGTGAGGCTGCTTCAACTCTCAGCGGCCATTTTGAAACGCCGAGAGCCCGACTCACAGAAGATGCATCAGGGCAGCTAGCAGCAGCGCTCCGGGCAGGAAAGCGGGGGCTCTTTCTTTCCTGCCCTGAGCGAACAGGTACCTCTAGACCACCAGGGATAGTAGCGTAAGGGGAGGGAGGTGACAGGGGGGAGGGAAGGGGCGACCTGGGACGGGGTGCTAGCGTTAAAGGGGCGGGGCGATGGCGCGAAAGGGGCGGGGTGATGGGCACGTCCTCGGCGGCTGTGATTCGTTGGAAGGGGAGGAGTAGTGAAACACACTACGCGTGTTTCTCTACTCCTCCCCGTTCGTTCATTTGCGTGGTTGTGTACATGTTCCACCCTCAACGTCATCCCGTGTGACGCGGAGGGCGGGGCATGGAGACATGGTGAATGTTCTGGCTTCACCACCATGAACTTACGAATCGGTGTCTGAGTGCCTGCAGTGACGTCAGTGTCCTCAGAACGTTGAGGGTGCGTTTTATTATAGTAGATGAGGATACATGTACATCTGTAGACACATTTGGGTCAAATAATTATACTAATTATTGGTTATAGGCTATCTAGCTTGACTAGGGGATTGAGTTGCACCTAGATGGCCCTAAGATTCTTTATAATGCTGGTAATAAGAGTCAGACAGATTTAGAGATGTTAATTTTTTGTACATCTTAGTGCATGTCATATTTCTGACTTTTTTGGGACAAGATGAATGAGTGTGCATTGGTGCCTAGGATAGTTTGGGCAGTGAAACTGGTGCTCCAGAACATTGCTGGCAGAAGAGTAAGGACTTTGCTTTCAGCCTTTTTGCTTTGCGTCATCAGGCCAAGTTGGCAGCAGAAATCTAGAATTAAAATCTCCACGTTGCCATTAGTTAAGGCAGTGCTTCTCAACCCAGTTCTTGGGGCACACCAAGTCACTCAGATTTTCAGGATATCCACAATGAATTTGCATGAGATAGATTTGCATGCACTACCTCCTTGGTATGCACCTTCTGTCTCATGTATTCATTGTGAATATCCCATTGCTCTGGCCCCTCCTACATCCCAATGGCTGATTTTCTATATTTTTTCACTTATGCATTTTTTATTTTCCAAAATGGCGTGAAAAACTAAACGCACAGACTACAAAACCTTGTTACAAATGGTATTTTCCAGAAAAAAAGATGTTTGTTTTTTTTGAAAATAGTTACGTTTGCTATTCAGATTTGGGACATATGCCAGTGCAAAACATCCAAAGTCTGATTTAAATGTCATATCAAAATGCCCCTCCATATAAACCCCAGCCACACAATTCTGCTGAAATCTAGGAAAACCATTCATTTTATTTATTCTTAAATGTATTTACTATTTTTAAAAATGTTCTCTTTGTGGTTATTTCTGAATTTTGGTGTGCATTAAAATCATGTAGCAGGTACTAAGAAAGCAAAAACAAAATTTGTTGTTTTTTGTGGTTGCTTTGGATAGAAATTATTCCATTACATAAGTACATAAGTATTGCCATACTGGGGACAGACCGAAGGTCCATCAAACACAGCATCCTGTTTCCAACAGTGGCCAATCCGATCACAAATACCTAGCAAGATCCCAAAACAGTACAAGACATTTTATGCTGCTTATCCTAGAAATAAGCAGTGGATTTTCCTCA
Source organism: Microcaecilia unicolor (assembly GCF_901765095.1). Classification (NCBI taxonomy): domain Eukaryota; kingdom Metazoa; phylum Chordata; class Amphibia; order Gymnophiona; family Siphonopidae; genus Microcaecilia; species Microcaecilia unicolor. Next base: position 47,873 of record NW_021963141.1, on the reverse strand, counting down.
AGTTCATTTTAATAATGGTCTATGGACTTTTCCTTTAGGAAGCATCCAACCCTTTTTTTAAACCCTGCTAAGCTAACTGCTTTTACTACATTCTCTGGCAACAAATTCCAGAGTTAATTACACATAGAGTGAAGAAATATTTTCTCTGATTCGTTTTAAATTTACTACATTGTAGCTTCATTGCGTGCCCCCTAGTCCTAGTATTTTTGGAAAGAGTAAACAAGCGATTCACGTATACCCGTTCCACTCCACTCATTATTTTATAGACCTCTATCATACCTCCCATCTTTTCTCCAAGCTGAAGAAGCCCTAACCACTTTAGCCTTTCTTCATAGGGAAGTCATCCTATCCCCTTTATCATTTTCGTCGCCCTTCTCTGTACCTTTTCTAATTCCAATATATCTTTTTGAGATGTGGTGACCAGAATTGAATACAATAGCAAGGTGTCATATTACTACTACTACTACTACTATTTAGCATTTCTATAGCGCTACAAGGCATACGCTGAAAACCTCTGCACCCATGCAGACCTATTCATGAATCCAGAACGTTCTTATAAATTGTTTGCTGCATTTTAAGACTAAATATATTTCACATCTTCCCTGGCACAGACCTAACTTTCAGGCAGTAATTTGCTCAGCTCAGTCCTTGCAAGGAACACAGCTTTGATATTTTTTATATTCTTTATATCTGCTGCTAAACAACTGAAAATTCACAAGTCCAAAAAGAAGTGCGACACTGAAAGATCGCTTTTGAAATTTCACTTATCCTATGCTCAGAAGTAACTATTTTAGGTATTTGTACAGTGAGGTGAGGAAAACCTGCTTTTGATTATTATGTGTTTCTCTTAAAGCAGGCATTCCTGCAATTAACTTTCTATTAAGTGGTCTCTGCTCTCCATTATTGCTGTTCTGCACAAAGGCTATAATTTTGTACGTTGCCATGAATCCTTGTGTTGTTTAGATGGTCTCGGCTTGTTCCACAGATTGAATCCATCAATTTGATAGCCTTGTGACATTTTTTACATGAGGTGAACATTTCCTGTTGAACTATAAATACTTTGCAAAAAAAAAAATAAAGCTCCAGAATAAGAATTTCAGAGTGCTTCTCAAAACCAACTACATCGGGGATCAGGCTCTGTATTTCACATGCAGAAGCGTAAGTATAAACACAGGTACCAAAAAAACAAGCAAATTGCTAGCATTCTGAGTACAGTGATAGGGAAATGGGACTTGATATACTGCCTTTCTGTGGTATTTGCAACTACATTCAAAGCAGTTTACATATATTCAGGTACTTATTTTGTACCTGGGGCAATGGAGGGTTAAGTGACTTGCCCAGAGTCACAAGGAGCTGCAGTGGGAATAGAACTCAGTTCCCCAGATCAAAGTCCACTGCACTAACCACTAGGCTACTCTTCCACTAGCAACATTCCATGTAGAAGCCTGCCCTTGCAGATCAGCAATGCGGCCGCGCAGGCTCTGTTTCTGTGAGTTTGACGTCCTGCAGGACGTCAGACTCACAGAAACAGAAGCCTGCGTTGCTGATCTGTAAGGGCAGGCTTCTACATGGAATGTTGCTAGTGGAATAGCAACATTCCATGTAGAATCTCAAATAGTAGCACCAGAATCTCAATAGTAGCAACATTCCATGTAGAATCTTCAAATAGTAGCAACATTCCAGAATCTCAAATAGTAGCAGCAGCAGCAGCAGCAATATTCCATGTAGAATCTCAAATAGGGAAAGGGAAATGTGACTTGATATACCGCCTTCTGAGTTTTTGCAACTACATTCAAACGGTTTACATATATTCAGGTACTTATTTTGTACCAGGGGCAATGGGGGGTTAAGTGACTTGCCCAGAGTCACAAGGAGCTGCAGTGGGAATCAAACTCAGTTCCCCAGGATCAAAGTCCACTGCACTAACCACTAGGCTACTCTTCCACTAGCAACATTCCATGTAGAAGCCTGCCCTTGCAGATCAGCAATGCGGCCGCGCAGGCTTCTGTTTCTGTGAGTCTGACGTCCTGCAGGACGTCAGACTCACAGAAACAGAAGCCTGCGTTGCTGATCTGTAAGGGCAGGCTTCTACATGGAATGTTGCTAGTGGAATAGCAACATTCCATGTAGAATCTCAAATAGTAGCACCAGAATCTCAATAGTAGCAACATTCCATGTAGAATCTTCAAATAGTAGCAACATTCCAGAATCTCAAATAGTAGCAGCAGCAGCAGCAATATTCCATGTAGAATCTCAAATAGGGAAAGGGAAATGTGACCTTGATATACCGCCTTTCTGAGTTTTTGCAACTACATTCAACGGTTTACATATATTCAGGTACTTATTTTGTACCAGGGGCAATGGAGGGTTAAGTGACTTGCCCAGAGTTACAAGGAGCTGCAGTGGGAATTGAACTCAGTTCCCCAGGATCAAGTCCACTGCACTAACCACTAGGCTACTCCTCCACTCATTCCACCAATAAGAGCCAACTCATCAGTGATGTCACAGTGGCTTGATTGCCCGATACTTGGCTCAATTTCTGATATTGTGATGTCATAAGGGAAAGGGGGAAAGGGAAATGGGACTTGATATACCACCTTTCTGTTTCTTTTTTTTTTTTTTTGCAACTACATTCAAAAACGGTTTACATATATTCAGGTACTTATTTTGTACCAAGGGCAATGGAGGGTTAAGTGACTTTGCCCAGAGTCACAAGGAGCTGCAGTGGGAAGTGAACTCAGTTCCCCAGGATCAAAGTCCACTGCACTAACCACTAGTCTACTCCTCCACTCTTAGGATCCTTTTACTAAACCATGGTAAAATTTGCAGCTACCACAGCTTAATGCAGGACTTTACCACGCGATAGCTGCATATTTTACATGGCACCTATTGCAAAACAGGACATTTGGCACTACTGTATAGATTTCTATACACATTAGCGTCACACTTTTGGGTGCCCAGTATCTGGAAGTCCTCTCTGTACTTCTTCCCTCTTCCTCTTTCCAGTGCAAGGTGCTGGGGCTAGTGGCTATGTGTGGTGGTCAGTGGTACAGCCAAAGGTGGGCCTGGATGGGCCAGGGCCCCACCCACTTAGGGGTCAGGCCCACTCAACAGTAGCTCATGTTTAGTGGTAGCTAGTGGAGATCCCAAGCTCTGTCAGCTGAAGACTCCCCTGATAGTAACAAAATTCTACTCTTCACAATACTGGCACCTGCGCATGCTCAGTTTTCAGCGCATGCCTGCTGCAGGCTGCCAAGGTGGAAAGAAGCATTTTCCTGCCAGCTGACATATTTTTTTGGTGGTGTGGGGGGGGGGAGGGAGAACATTTGGCGCCCACCCACTTCTTAACTAGGCCCACCCAAATCTGTTGTCTGGCTACGCCCCTGGGGTGGTCCTCATGGTCCTTGAAGAAGAAGGGATATCATAGCTGCCTCAGGTGGTGCCTGTGAGAGAGAAAAGAACAGTCTCCATACGGGGTGATGCAGCCTCACAGGCACAATCTGGGGCAGCTATGATCTCCCTTCTGCTCTGAGGACCTCTGCCCGCAGCTGCCAACGCAGCACCTTGCACTGGAAATTATATTGCAGTGATAAGATGAATTGGACATTTGAAAAGGGAACTCCATGCTGGACTCCACGCTTATCGCCAACTCTTGGGCAGTGTTGCCAGGTGGGCAGTTTACCGCCCAATTGGGCGGTTTCCGTGACCCGCCGCGGGAAATTTTTGCCCGCGGCTGGTTGCGGTTTTGTGGCTTGTTTTGGGTCTTTTGGCGGTTTTTAAAGCGTTTTTTTCGGCCACGGGGGTGGGGTTAGTGATGTTTTAGGCGGGGCCGATGACAGGGGAGGCGGGGGGCCGATGAAGGCGGGGGCGGGGTTGATGACGGCGGGGGCGGGTTGATGACTGTGGGAGCGGGGTGATGACGCGGGGGGTGGGGGTTGTCAGGGGCGGGGTTTTGACTTTTGGGCGGGTTTTGGGCTGGATTTGGGCTCGTTTGGGTGGGACAAAAATTTTCCACCTGGCAACCCTGCTCTTGGGTTTGTTTTTACTGAGCATTACTCCTGGCAGCTGTGTAGAGTCGTTTGAATGTTCTTCAATAAAGGTTTTGAAATCGACACGTTTCTATAAATGTGACATCCAAAATTGAGGTAGATTAATTAGACCCTGTACAAATACTGACTATACCTGTTTTGGAAAACTTGCTTTGTGAGGCCCATGAAGAGGTAATGGTAGTAAACCAGCACTTGAATGGAAAATTGCATCATTAGTGCTGTTTCCAGTTGATTTATAACTTATTTACCCAACTCAGTATTTCTTGTAAAGAAATCGTGGACAGCAGTTCAGGTCTTCAAAATTCCTTCATGAACTCTGTCATTTATTAGTTACAGGGAGGAGTTTCTAAACCTTCATTCTGCCAAACCATTCCCAAATTTTCTTGGTAATGTGGCTGCAAAGCTCCCCCCCCCCCCCCCCCCCCCCCCCCCCCCCACCGTGATGATTAACCTCCTGCAGTTTGGCGTTGCCTCCTGTAGTGTGGCAGAGAGCAAACAGCTTTGGAAAAGGACACTAGGAAAGGGGGCAGGGTTCCTTTTGATCCCATTTACTGTTTCATAAGCATCCTAGGGCATGTTAATAATGTAATATCTTGTTTCCTGGAGTCTATCTGCCCTGCTTGCGTGGGACCAGCTCTCTGTCAGAAAGTAAAATCCCAGGATAGGATTCCCATCTCCTTCCCTTTCTTAAAGATTTTCAGCATCAACTGGTAACATGAGCCCATTGTATTCCAGTGAGGGGATCCTTACTTTGTCCAGAGAAAGGTGTTTTTGATATGTAAAATTCAAGACCCCTGTGGGAACTGAAAAGCTAATCATTTTTGGACGTGTAACATATAACATAGTAACATATATCATAGTAAATGACGGCAGATAAAGACCTGTATGGTCCATCCAGTCTGCCCAACAAGATGAGGACTATCTTCTGTTTTATAAAACATAATTTCAGAACTGCTGCTATGAAGCGATCATGGATCACTCGCAGTGCCCTGCTCGGACCGCTATGCCATTTGCTTTTGATAAAAAGGCATATAGCATTGCACAGAACTTTGATTTCCATACAGACAACTTTCATCGGCATGTAGCAGTAATCTGCTGAAGGTGGGGCAGGGGCTCTCAAGGAATGCATTGTGTTCAAGATCTGCACGATTGTTCACAAGATCATTCACGCAGACGCCTCAATCTACATGCTAAACCTCGTGGCCCTGCCTCCCAGAAACGCTATAAGATCAGCCCGCAAATTTCTTAATCTGCACTTCCCCAGCTGTAAAGGACTAAATACAAGCTGACACACGCCACCACCTTCTCCTACGTGAGCACGCAGTTGTGGAACGCATTACCTATAGCCTTGAAAACCATTGACGAACTAACTAACTTTCGCAAATCTCTGAAGACACATCTCTTCAACAAGGCCTACAAAGAGAACCCATAACCTCACATAACTACCTCTCCAAACCACCCAGTTATTAAAGTCCACCTTCAATATTATCCTGCAGTACACCTTCCTTCTCTCTTCCCTTACCAAATCTTTATACATTACCAATTGTATCTGATATCCTGAAATGTCTAGTCATACAAAACTCTGTAAGCCACATTGAGCCTGCAAATGGGTGGGAAATGTGGGGTACAAATGCAATAAATAAATAAAAATAATAAATGTATTCAATTATTTTATGTAAATGAAGGATGTCTCAAAGAGTGGAACAAGCATACCCTCTTAGATCATGTCAATGGCAGGCGTAATTTGGCATGCCTAGGTGTACTAATTGACATTTGTGTATAGTTATTCTATAAGCTATGTGCGTAACTGGAAGACATGCCATGGCCTGCCCATATGGAAGCCTCCATTGCAATTAGGACTATGGCACCAAGGCATACCTTATAGAATACTGCCTAGTATACATTATACTAATTTGCATCTGTATGTAAACTGCTTTGATATATTTGAAAAAGGCGGTATCTCAAGAGAAATAATCATAAACCATAGATGCTTTAAATGTCAACTTAATGGCGTCTTTGAGCCACCTGCCTCTAGTGGGCGTCACCAAGGCAGTTTGAGAAACCCTAACCCTGATCTTGAGTAAGTCACTTTGAATCAACAAGCGTTTCCCACACTCTACCAGATCTAGTTTTTGGGATATTGACAACAAATATTCATGAGTTGTATTTGCATCTGTTTGCCCTAAATACCCAGGTTACAACTTGCACATTGAACATGCTGTCTATATGAAATAACACGACATCATTTTATTTCTCCTGTTAAATTACAAACTAGGAAAACTGATCATAGTATCAGAGGTTTCATTTGACTCAAAACAGACTCTGTTTAAGACGACCTCTCCCCTTTTCTTTCAGTCTCTCCCTCAGTCTGCTCTTTCTTAATCTTATCCCTTTATCTCTTTTGCACAGTACAGCCAATAACTGTTACAAGATATCATGGTTGGGAAATGCTTTGGCCTATAATTTATTTTTTTTTAAAGTGGTGTATAAAATCAGTTCCCTTCTTTTCTTTTCTGCAGATTGAAATTAAATACTTGTCTGCAGATGTGTGAGAACATCTCATAAAATCATTGACTAATCCTGTACCCTATCACTATCACCCAATCGAGTCACTCCCCAAATTGGGCAAGCACAAGCTATCCTTCTCATCCTAAAATAACTGTTTTAGCCATGTTGTTCTTTGTAAAACCGAAGACTTCCTCTGGTCATCTCACTTTTCAGGGCCACAGTGGCTGAAAGTGAAAGACCTGCAAGTTTCACTCTTGGAGTATAGCATACATCTTTCTTTACTTGGAGCCGGAAGCTGGTGGACTGGAATGACTACCTTCTGAGTTACAAGAATTCGCTGAATCTGAGGAAAGACCGTCAATGATGGAAGAGGATGGGATTAGGAAAAATCTGTAGCCACCAACTCAACTCATCCCAGTTGATTCTGGCAGGTGTGAGCTAGACATCGGCAGGATATATAGTTTATCCAGGCCTGGGAAAAGAGACAAGAGAGGCTGTGCTTCTAAGGAAAACTAAAATAGAACAGTTATAAAACTTGTGCTGTTCACCCCAAATTTATTTATTTTATTTGTTACATTTGTACCCCACATTTTCCCACCTCTTTGCAGGTTCAATGTGGCTTACATAGTGCCCAGTGGTGTTCCTAGGGGGGGGGCGGTGGGTGCGGTCCGCCCCGGGTGCATGCCGCCGGGGGGGGGGGGTGCCACGCGTGCCTGTCCTCCGTTGTTCCATGCTTCTTCTCTGCCCCGGAACAGGTTACTTCCTGTTCCGGGGCAGAGAAGAAGCATCGAACAACAGAGGACAGGCACGTGTGGCACCCCCCTCCCCCCCGGCGGCGTGCACCCGGCGGAGTATGCCTTTTAAACAGGTGGGTCTTAAGTGTCTTTCTGAAATGTAGATGGTCATATATGGTGTTCAAGTCTTTTGGTAGTGCATTCCATAGTTTTTGTGCTGATGTAGGAAAAACTAGATACGTAAGTTGATTTGTATCTGAGTCCTTTGCAGCTTGGGTAGTGTAGATTTAGGTACATTCGTGTAGATACGGATTAGTTTCTGGCTGGAAGGTCGAATAGGTCTGTCATGTATTCCGGTGCTTCACCGTATATGATTTTGTGGACCATAGTACAGATTTGAAGGCAATGCGCTCTTTGATTGGGAGCGAAGTAGTTTTTCACAAAGGGGTTTAGCGCTATCAAATCGTGGTTTTCCGAAGATGAGTCTTACAGCTGTGTTTTGTGCGGTCTGAAGCTTCTTTAGGATCTGTTCTTGTATCCTGTGTATAATACATTGCAGTAGTCTGCATGGCTCATTACCATCGATTGTATCAGGTTGCGGAATGTACATCATTCAAGGAATCTTGAAGTAGGGCAACCCTACAAAACAGAGCACTCCTTTTCCTTAACCTTTTCACCAATGAATACTGAAGCACAGAGATGATGCTACACCTGTGGTACCTCTGTACTAATTACTTACCTTCATAGTTATGTAACTTCCTTATGTCCAATATCCTTATTCTAGAGTATTCTGTTCCTAGTGTCTTCCATTAATATGTTGCCAAGAAGATTGAGTTCCAAGAAGATGGTGGTAGTTAGATTTGTGTTCCCTTCCAATGAATTACTGCAAGCAAATAATCGGAGGCATTTAAGTTAATTTTATTCTTGATATACCACCCTAGAGTGCACTATCTGAGCGATTCACAATATAATATAATCAGAGAAAGAATATGAAAGGAACTAGAACTATTGAGAAGAAAGGGACAGTCGAGACACAAGAAAAGAAAAAGATATAAGAGAAGGAGCATTATAGATGATTCAGTTGGACTGATCTCTAAAGAAGATTTTGAGAATGTCAAACCACCCAGTAGGGTATGTTCATGAGCTTCTTCAAAGGCACTACAGCTTTCCTTTGAACTTCTGGCTCTCCAATCTTTGGGATCTTGACCTGCCCACTTTCTCAGATCTGTTGTCCAGTCTTTCCTAGTGGCATCACAATCTGAAATTCTGCCCTGATCAGGTGCACTATCTGCTCCATTTCATGACATGTTCTTTAAAGAAAATGGAGCAGATAGTGCACCTGATCAGGGCAGAATTTTCAGATTGTGATGCCACTAGGAAAGACTGGACAACAGATCTGAGAAAGTGGGCAGGTCAAAGATCCCAAAGATTGGAGAGCCAGAAGTTCAAAGGAAAGCTGTAGTGCCTTTGAAGAAGCTCATGAACATACCCTACTGGGTGTTTGACATTCTCAAATTTTACGCCCTAGACAGTGCCTATATTGCCTTTTCCTACATTCAGACCAACTGGCCCTGATTTACAGGCACCTCTGCTCATCCATCCCTCAGCCAGACCTTCTGAGACTTCCAAAGTGAACAAGTCTTGATATTCTGTGTGTCCACATGCCTAGGCATTAGCTAAGTCTGTGAAATGTACGTCACTAATCATTTCAGAGTAGAGGAGTGGCCTAGTGGTTAGAGCACCAGCCTTGACATCCAGAGGTGCCTGGTTCAAATCCCACTGTTGCTCCTTGTGATCTTGGGCAAGTCACTTAACCCTTCATTGCCTCAGGTACAAACTTAGGTTGTGAGCCCTCCAGGGACCAAGGTTGCCAGGTGGGTGGTTTTACCGCCCAATTGGGCGGGTTTTCGCCAGCGGCGGCGGGAAAATTTTGCCGGCCACGGGATGCGGTTTTTTGGGCGGTTTTCCCGTCGCCGCTGTGCGAGTTCAGCGGTTTTTTCCGGGGCTTCTATTGGTCCAATTCGGTCCAATAGAAACTTTTCCGTGGCTTCTATTGGTCCAAATTGGACCAATAGAAGCCTTTCAGGGGCGGGGTTGACGTCAGGGATGATGTAGGGGGCGGGGTTAGTGATGTGGGAGGCGGGGTTAGTGACACGGGGGCGGGGTTAGGTGACGGCGGGGCTGGGTTAGTGACGTGAGGGGCAGGGTTCGGTGACGCGGAAGACGGGGATTGGCTACGGGCGGTTTTTGGGCAGGTTACGGCTAGTTTAGGGCTGGGAAAATTTTTCCCAGCTGGCAACCCTGCCAGGGACAGGAAAGTTTCTGAGTGTAGCTCACCTTGAACTACTACTTAAAAAAGGTGTGAGCAAATCCAAATAAATAAAATTTCAATGTGAACTGAGAGATAGTTGCAAAAAGTGAACAAATTGGACATCATAGTCTGAAAGAAGTGCTGTCACTTGTTCCATTCAGTAACTATTCTCGTGTCATGATGAAACTTGCTAATGTTTCTGGAAGCTTATAAGGAGAGGAGATTTTAACAATAGGAAAAAAAAATCTTCAAAGCCGTTTCCATGGTAAAATAAGCTTTTACAAAACTGCATTTTATGTGTGCAGATAAAGTTGTGCATGAGGTACCTCTTTGCATAGAACTTCGTCTGACATTTAGACGATGCCTTCTAGAGTGGGCTGGAGAAGGGTTTGCATTTATACCCACACTTCTGAATTTTCATAAATTACCAACACAAAATTATGAGGTGCAAATATAAGCAAGTAGCTTACAGTCAGAGTGAAGCTATGTGCATACTTTCACTTTGAATACTGGTACAAAGTTTACAGGAACAAAATACCCACAGAATTGTGCTAATGCCAATGGTTACAGATTTAAACCCTAAATGATCTTATCACTTTGTTTTTAACCCTGTCAGCGTGGATGTCCATCAAACAATTAAAGACCCCGCAATCCATAACTAATACTTCAAGGATTAGCTTCCTGCTGTGTGACTGATTCCACAAGCTGAGCTGAACAGTGAGGAAGGTCTGCTCAACAGGAGCCAGGCTCCTGCTATCCCACCATGCCGGTGCAAAGGTCAGAGACCTTACACTGAATTAAAGGACAAAATGTCTTTTATGAAAACCCCCCAAACTGGTGCTATCTTGTTGAAAGAGCCTGAGGACATGAGCAGAATATAGTCTAGCTGTGTCAGGAATTCTGGCCTGAAAAATATTCAATTTCGAATTGCTGAGATTATGGAGTCAGTGTGTCTTGGTGTAAAATGATCTTTGCTTTGGGTTGAGGTTTTGTAAATGTTCCATGTTAGAACACTGTTCTTTTTGACTACACAAAACTCGAAGTTAATGATTTGGCATCAGCCATCGAGTGTTTAGTTATCAGCTCTATTGTTCTTTGAATGTCTTTAACAGAGATAGTACAGTCTATGAGGTCCTACTGTTCACTAACATAGGGCACCCAAGAAGCCTCCCCCCCCCAACCTTTCCCCCTCTCCAACATGTAGTAGTCTGAACCCCCTCCCCTCTTTTCTCCCATTAAGTCCTTGGCCAAAATAATACACAAGTGATGGGATTAAATAAGCCACAGCTTTATTTACTCTTAAACCTGAGCCAAGTTGTAAAAACTGAAACCACTTAGGGTTCTTTGCTCCTCCTCCTAGTCCATAGTCATAGCTCGGGCTATGACTGGCCACCATAACTAGAGCAGTGCAGCCATTCCCTGCCATCTGGGATTTCTGCCACTTGCAAATACTTCCATCCATTTCAGAAACCTCCTTCCCCCCCCCCCCCTCCATCCACATGCCTAGCAGGGTTCCTAGGGGCACGGAACCATCCTCATCTCTGGATATCGACACTGCTCTCTACCAGGGGCGTAACCAGATGGTGAATTTTGGGTGGTCCTGAACCCAAAGTGGGTGGGCATGGAATTCACCCTCCCGGTCCCCCTCCGGTTTGCTCCTCTCTCCACTCTCCCTGCCCACAAACCCCAAATATTAAATACTTCAGCTGGCGGGGATCCCCAAACCCTGCCAGCTGAAGATTTCCTCCTCCTCCTCAAGCAGCCAGCACTCTTCCAAACAGCAGCCAGCAGCACTTGCCTCAAACTGATGTTGCAGCCGGCAGGCTGTGCATGCTCAGTGCTTTTGCATGTGTGAAAACTGAGCACGTGCAGAAGGGCTGGTCTCAGCGTCAGCTCAAGGCAAGTGCTGCTAGCTGACATGTGGAAGAGCGAGGGCTGCCCAAGGACAGAAAATCTTCAGCTGGCAAGGTTTGGAGATCCCCACCAGCCACAGCAAGGGTGTCACAATTTTGGGTGGGTCTGAGTCCAAAGTGAGTGGGCCTGGCCCACCCAGGCCCACCTGCGGCTATGCCACTGCTTTCTACAGGGTGCCAACAGCATTCTCAGTGGATTGCAGTCTACTTCCTGCTCTTCTTTCCACTAATTGGCTTCGGTCATTGCCCCTTAGTTGTGAGATATACAATGTTTGACATATGACAACCAGGGAAGCCTGGTTCAAATCCTGCTGCTGCTCCTTTTGATCTTGGGCAAGTCACTTACCGCCTTATTTTTGAAAGAGAAAGATGCCCATATTTCGACCCAAATCGGGAGATGGGCGTCTTTCTCCCATGGGCGCCCAAATTGGTATAATCAAATGCCCATTTTGGGCATCTTCAACTGCACTCCGTCGCGGAAACGGCCAAAGTTGACGGGGGCGTGTCAGAGGCGTGGTGAAGGCGGGACTGGGGCGTGTTTATCGGCCGAGGAGAGATGGGCGTCCTCAGCTGATAATCGAAAAAAGAAAGGCGTTCTTAGCGCGAATTTGGGTCACTTTTGTTGGACCCTTTTTTTTCATGAACAAGTCCCAAAAAAGTGCCCTAAATGACCAGATGACCACCGGAGGAAATCGGGGATGACCACCCCTGACTCCCCCAGTGGTCACTGACCCCCTCCCACCCAAAAAAAAAAAACAACTTTAAAAACTTTTTTTGTCCAGCTTGTATGCCAGCCTCAAAGGTCATACCTAGCTCCATCACAGTAGTATGCGGGTCCCTGGAGCAGTTTTAGTGGGTGCAGTGGACTTCAGGCAGAGGTGGACCCAGGTCCATCCCCCCCTTCCTGTTACACTTGTGGTGGTAAATGGGAGCCCTCCAAACCGCCCCCAAAACCCACTGTACCCACATCTAGGTGCCCCCCTTCAGCCATAAGTGCTATGGTAATGGTGTAGAGTTGTGGGCAGTGGGTTTTGGGGAGGATTTGGGGGGCTCAGCACCCAAGGGAAGGGAGCTATGGACTTCAGAGGTAGTTAACTGTTTTTTTTTAATTGTTACAAGTGCCCCCTAGGGTGCCCGGTTGGTGTTCTGGCATGTGAGGGGGACCAGTGCACTACGAATCCTGGCCCCTCCCACGACCCAATGCCTTGGATATGTTCATTTTTGAGCTGGACGCCTTCAGTTTCCATTATCGCTGAAAAACGAAACCGCCAAACTCAAATCCGCACAAATCCGATGCATTTGGCTGGCACAAACCATATTATCCGAAAAAAGATGGATGCCCATTTTTTCCGAAAATACGATTTGTCCCGCCCCTTCACTTACCCGTTCTCGGAGATAGACGCCCATGGAGATGGGCGTTCGCATTCGATTATGCCCTTCTTACCCATCCATTGTCTCGGGGGGGGGGGGGGACAGGGAATAACCTGCTTTACCTGAACAAAATACACTTCGGGCTACCACTGAAAGGTGTGAGCTAAATCCCAGTAAGACAAACTTTTTGAAGGATTTAAATAACCAAAGAAAATGCAACTTACCATAAGAATGCAGTCCAAAGGGCAGGAGGGTAGGTAATCTTGCCAGTACAGCACAGGATCTGGCATGTGGACTTACATACATAGTAACATAGTAGATGATGGCAGAAAAAGACCTGCATGGTCCATCCAGTCTGCCCAACAAGACAACTCATATGTGCTACTTTTTGTGTATACCCTACTTTGATGTGTACCTGTGCTCTTCAGGGCACAGACCGTATAAGTCTGCCCAGCACTATCCCCGCCTCCCAACCACCAGCCCCGCCTCCCGATCTCGACTAAGCTCCTGAGGACTTGAGCACCTTCTTTTTCCCTCTGCTCTCCAATCCATCTCTGCTTTTCTCCCCCGTTCCTCTTCTCCCAATTCATTTACACCCACACAGAGATCTGGAAGTGGACCCTCAAAACCAAAAAGAACCCGAATTATAGCTACATCATGCAAGGTTCCACGTTAGGAGTTACGGACCAAGAAAGGGATCTGGGTGTCGTCGTCGATAACACACTGAAACCTTCTGCTCAGTGTGCTGCTGCGGCTAAGAAAGCAAATAGAATGTTGGGTATTATTAGGAAAGGTATGGAAAACAGGTGTGAGGATGTTATAATGCCGATGTATCGCTCCATGGTGCGACCGCACCTTGAGTATTGTGTTCAATTCTGGTCGCCGCATCTCAAGAAAGATATAATAGAATTGGAAAAGGTGCAGCGAAGGGCGACTAAAATGATAGCGGGGATGGGACGACTTCCCTATGAAGAAAGACTAAGGAGGCTAGGGCTATACAGCTTGGAGAAGAGACGGCTGAGGGGAGACATGATAGAGGTATATAAAATAATGAGTGGAGTGGAACAGGTGGATGTGAAGCGTCTGTTCACGCTTTTCAAAAATACTAGGACTAGGGGGCATGCGATGAAACTACAGTGTAGTAAATTTAAAACAAATCGGAGAAAATTTTTCTTTACCCAACGTGTAATTAAACTCTGGAATTCATTGCCGGAGAAAGTGGTGAAGGCGGTTAGCTTAACAGAGTTTAAAAAGGGGTTGGACGGATTCCTAAAGGACAAGTCCATAAACCGCTACTAAACGGACTTGGAAAAATCCAAAATTCCAGGAATAACATGTATAGAATGTTTGTACGTTTGGGAAGCTTGCCAGGTGCCCTTGGCCTGGATTGGCCACTGTCGTGGACAGGATGCTGGGCTCGATGGACCCTTGGTCTTTTCCCAGTATGGCATTACTTATGTACTTATGTACTTATATTAAATATGGCTGGTTGGATAAGCCATCCAGCTTCCCTCCTATCCTCCCTATCCAGACAAAAAGTATTCCGTTTCCATAACTAGCAGCTAAAGAGTGGATCATGTACCTTAGTTACAGAATTGGAGATTCAAGGACTTGAAAACAAATGCTTGAGAAATGCATGGTTAATGTAAGTAGAGGAGTGGCCTAGGAGTTAGGGTGGTGGACTTTGGTCCTGGGGAACTGAGGAACTGAGTTTGATTCCCACTTCAGGCACAGGCAGCTCCTTGTGACTCTGGGCAAGTCACTTAACCCTCCATTGTCCCATGTAAGCTGTATTGAGCCTGCCATGAGTGGGAAAGCGCGGGGTACAAATGTAACAAAAATAAAATAGATGCTATTGGAGATTCTACATGGAATGTTGCTATTCCACTAGCAACATTCCATGTAGAAGGCTGCACAGGCTTCTGTTTCTGCCCTCCATTGCCCCATGTAAGCTGCATTGAGCCTGCCATGAGTGGGAAAGCGCTGGGTACAAATGTAACAAAACAAATAACTCTGCAGTAAAGCAGAATTGGAAATCATTTCAATTCATGCACTTATAGTCAACCTTTCTGTATATTTCTAGGCAGATAACAGTTGAAACAATTCTAATCACAAAAACAGATATCACACAACGACACACAAAAATATACTGCACCAGTAGTACTTCCACAGAACAAGGGAAGAAAATTCAGTGGTTGTAGGCCCGGGTGGGCGAGGGCCCACCCATTTAGGGCTCAGGCCCACCCAACAGTAGCACGCATTTAGTGGTAGCTGGTGGGATCCCAAGCTCGGCCAGCTGAAGACTGCCAAGGTGGAAAGAAGTGTTTTCCCACCAGCTGAGATATTTTTTGGGTGGTGGTTGGTGGGGGGGAAAACAATTGGTGCCCACCCACTTCTTCCCTAGGCCCACTCAAAATCTGTTGTCTGGTTACGCCCCTGGAAGAAATATAAAACATCTCAAGTGTTTTCTGGTACTGTGTTTTGCTGGCAGCACCCCTTCCACTGAAGTGTAATCGTAGAATCTGACAGCAGGTAAGGCATTGAAGGTCCATCCGTTTCCCTTGATTTTATTCCTGGTATGGTGCCAGAGACCGCGCTTGTTCTCTGGATTTCTTCTCAGTTCTTTGTCTCGGGGACAATTTCTCCAAACGGCTTAGTTTTGAGCATACAATAGCACGAATGAACCTCACTCCTAAGCCAGGGTATATGAGATCTTCTGTATTTATTCCGCTATGTTTTTTTTCTCCAGCAGGGGCAGCAGAACACCATTTGGTTGGAGGGACCAAACCAACAAACCTTGAACTCTGCCTTCCAAGTTCTCTAATTGATGACACTGTGTTGGGCAAAATATTGATATGGCCCAGGACTTAATCTGTAGACAAGAAGGAAGTAGAACTTTGAATTAGGGGGACAAGACGGAAGTAGAACTTTGAAGTACGGGGAGAGGCAGTCAGGCCAGGAGCAGGGGCATCAAGAGAAGAGAGGTACAGAGTGACTGACTGTTCTCTTTTCTGCCCAAGAGCTCATTTCCTCTGTAATCTTTTTCCCTGCAAGACACAGAACATTCTTGGTGCTCTGGAGACTTAGAAGTGGCAGAACTGCACTGCAGGTCATTCCCCCAGAAATTAAGCCCTGCTCAGGCCATGGTCCCCAGTGATTCACCCCATTCAACTGTCTATGGTCGAACAAACACATACTGTAGGTCTTTAAAGCCACTTGTGTGAGTTTCTAAAACGGAGATACAAGAATTCTGTTTATACAGGCTGCCATGATTCTAGAGGGAGGAAGAACTGAAACATCAATGCCACATCTCACTGTGGGACTGGCAAAATAGAGGATGCCTTGAAGCCCAAGAGCTGCAGGGCGTATAGCGGACGGACGTGAGTGTTTATCTCCACTGGACTCCTACAGTGACACAGGCTCTGGCAGAAGAAACCACATATCTGTTCTAGTCAGTATAGCCCCCAGGGTAGCATCTGGCAATCTCCTAATCTCAGCAAGATGTTTATTTTGGTTTATAACACATCCCTAGTTTTATTAGCATTGTTATCATTGTGATATGTGAGGTGTGCACAGAAGATGTGCTTTTTGGGGACACATAACAGAGAGTCCCTCATTCCTGGAAGCTGCCCAGACAGAAAGGCAGGACATATTGGAAAGCAATTAAGAGGATGGTATGGTTCAATGGAGGATTTTGATTGAGTATCATCAGATGTAATGCTGGGGCTGTAAATATTTAAGGAGAGCTCTGTTTATGGATGTTGGTATTGGTTAGTCTATTTTTATTTAATGCAATGAGCCTCAGAATAGGTACCGAAATCTGTTTATAAAACAGGTATTTGATAAAGTTTTTGCCCAGTCATCATGAATAAGGGCTACCCGGGGATTTGGCTTGCAAAAGGGTGTTTCATTGTTCCTCCACTTGTAAAACAGTAGGAGGGCACTAGGTATGGTGGCAGGGTTATAGAGTCACCAATTAATCAGAATTAAGGAAAAATAGGCACAGGCAGACAAGACAGATAAATAGTGGGGATGTTGAGCAAGGTAAATTTGAAAGTCACTACCTCGTAAACAAAACCTATGCTATAATACACATACTACTACTATTTAACATTTCTAGAGCGCTTGTAAGCTCTTCGAGCAGGGACTGTCCTTCCATGTTAAATTGTACAGCGCTGCGTAACCCTAGTAGCGCTTTAGAAATGTTAAGTAGTAGTAGTAGTACTAGGGTTACGCAGCGCTGTACAATTTAACAAAGAGAGACAGTCCCTGCTCAAAGAGCTTACAATCTAAAGGACATATGTACAGTCAGTCAAGTAGGGGTAGTCAAATTGGGGCAGTCTAGATTACCTGAAAGGTATAAGGGTTAGGTGCCGAAAGCAACCAGCTATCTGTGAAGAAATTTGAGATGACAACAGGCTGAAGTGACTTTGTTGATCAAGTATTTAATTTGCCCTTCTGACTGCCAGCCCTGTGTGGTGGGGAAGGCTAGCTGATAACATCCTACTTCCAAGACACTAGTAAAGAGATGGCAGCCAGAGGTCACCACTTCAGCAGGGCTGTCTGTGTGTGAACCTCTCCAAGATAAGGCCATTCATGTCATTCCACACCATTGCCTTCCTAGTGCAGGCTTTTGTGCAATGACAATAAAATACAGATCTCCAACTTTGATTTCTCAATGACAAGTGATGTATTGAGTGGTCCTATGCACAACCATTAGCCTGGATAAGAAGCAGTCTGAAGTGTCACTGATGCTGACGGACAAGCTAGAAAAGTGGTACCAAGTAGTTAACTGGGGTAATGGAGCAGGTCAGGTGTTCAGGTTTAGTGGTTTGATAGCACTATTTATTTATTTATTAGGATTTATTTACCGCCATTTTGAAAGAATTCACTCAAGGCAGGGTACAGTAAGAATAAATCAAATATAAGCAATAGACAATTACAGCAGTAAAAATATTCAAATAACAATACACAATTTGGCATAGTACACTACTTACAATGTCAAAACAATACATAATAGAACATTTTAATTGACAGTGTAGGGTATAAGCAAAGATGGAACATTTAGATAGGCAAGAGAGTAAGAGGAGTTAGAAAATAAGGGGACTAATTTAATGAAAGTTGCACATGAGGTCAGAGAGATGATCAAATGTTATCTCAGCTAGGGTAGGCTGACTGCTGTTTAAATTGTGACGTAAAGTATTTTGAGATAAGTTTACGCATCCCTTGCATTGCATGTAAGCAATGGCATTCCTAGGCTGCCTGACACCCGGGGCGGATCGCCGATGCGCCCCCCCCCCCCCGGGTGCAGTGGAGCCCCCCTACTGGTGAAATTACACCCTCTCCCCCCCCCCCCCCCCCCGGGTGCATTTTTACCTGCTGGGGGGGTGCCGCGTGCCTGTTGGCTGAGTCCGCTCATTCCCTCCTTGCTGCTCCCTCTGCCCCGGAACAGGAAGTAACCTGTTCCACGCAGAGGAAGCAGCAGGGAGGGAATGAATGGACTCAGCCAACAGGCGCACGGCACCCCCCAGCGGCATGCACCTGGGGCGGACCGCCCTCACTGCCCCCCCCCCCTTGGTATGCCATTGCACGTAAGCACTGCTCAGTAGAAGACAGGATGTGGTTCTGTTTACGCAACAACACACAACAGGATTCTGCCATGTGCACGGGATGCATTGAACTGAGTTGAAATCAGGATTGGCTTAACCCATTAGGCAAATTAGTGGTCACCTAAGGCGGTAGCTTATGGGGTGAAAAAAGGAAGAGCTGCGATCAACGCAAAGCAAAAGATCCCAACACCAAGAGCCATCAGCAGGCAGGGCTGACTATTTACTCAGATAAAAATCCTAAGTAAAAGTTCTTTTGGAAACTTCCCTCATTATTTATTTAGATCTGTCTTACAACTTTTTCATTTGTATCTCAAGGCAAGTTATATTTTCCTGTCCCCTGAAGCAATGGGAAGTTAAGTCACTTGCCCAAGGTTACAAGGAACTGCAGTGGGATTTGAAGTAGGCTTCCCTGGGTCTCAGCCTGCTGCTATATCAGTAGCTATCCAGATCCAGATGTGCCCTTGAGTTGAGCTAACTCCCGGTGACTACACAATGAGGGACCCTTTGACCCTTCCCCCCTTATATATTTTTTGGCATGATACAGAAGTGACTTGACCTGCAAAATCTGCACGACTGTTCACAAAATTATTTACGGCGAGGCACCGGGATACATGACAGACCTCATCGACCTGCCAACCAGAAACACCACAAAATCTGCACGATCATACCTAAACCTCCACTACCCAAGCAGCAAAGGACTCAAATACAAATCCACCTATGCAACCAGCTTTTCCTACCTAAGCACACAACTATGGAACTCACTGCTAAAAGCAGTAAAAACTACGCTCGACCACCTAAATTTTTGGAAAGCACTAAAGACAGACCTGTTCAGAAGAGCATACCCCTCCGGCCCAACATAAAAATACCGGTCACTTGCAACACAACACACTTGCAACACAATACAACCAAAGATCGTAATGGACATTACTTGACTCTTCTTCCCCCTCTCCCTGTCTAAGTTCCCCCCAACTGTTTCCTACCATACATATACCTCATTATACCACAATATCACTTTGTATTCATTCATACTATGTATTTGTTCAAACCGTAACCGGTTAACGCCGTTAACGGTTATATGTAAGCTACATTGAGCCTGCAAAAGGTGGGAAAATGTGGGATGCAAATGTAACAAATAATAATAATAATAATTGCCTTATGTGCACTGCAAGATGCCACTATGTCACTGCTGCTCAACACAGGGAGGGAAAGACCCAGACTGGCAATGCTTCCAGAACCTTCAAGGCAATAGAGGGTTAAGTGAATTGCCCAAGGCCACAAGGAGCTGCCATGGGATTTGAACCTGGGCCTTCAGCTCTAACTGTTAGGCTACTAGACTGTTCACTGCTGGTTACATAGTAGCTTGACATAAAATTTACAATTTTGTCAATAGCATAACAATAGGGAAAAAAAAACCCTAATATAAGCATACATATAATCCATGAGGTGCAATTGGAGCAGGAGATCCTCCTGTCTTGTTAACTACTAATCATTTCTATAGTCAGTGGCGTACCAAGGTGGGGGCAGTCCACCCCAGGTGCATGCCGCTGGGGGGTGCCGCGGCGCGCGCCTGCTCTGAGTTCGCTGACTTCGCGCGTTTGCTGCAGCTCCCTCTGCCCTGGAACAGGTTACTTCCTGTTCCGGGTCAGAGGGAGCTGCAGCGAACGCGCAAAGTCAAGGAACTCTGAGCAGGCGCGTGCTGCGGCACCCCCCCCAGCGGCGTGCACCCGGGGGGGGGGTCCGCGCTACATCGGGGGGGGGGGGGGGCGCCGCCCCGGGTGTCCGCCCCCCCTAGGAACGCCACTGTCTATAGTGCTACTGGATTTACACAGTGCTGTACACATTATATACAGGTACTTTCTCTGTCCCTAGAGGGCTCACAATTTAAGGTTTTTTTTTTTTTTAGTACCTGAGACAATGGTGGGTTAAGTGATTTGCCCAAGGTCACAAGGAGCTGCAATGGGAATTGAGCTCAGATTGCTAAGATCACAGCCTGCTGCACTAACCATTAGGCCAATCCTGCACTCCACTGTTGCCTCCCTACCTGCTGCTATTCAGTGCCACTTAACCAGACAGTACTAATGCATATCAGCGCAAATTGCTCCTGCTGCACTGTTCAGTTAATCCCATGGGTAGAGCATGGGCAGAACCAGTACTTGACAGGTTAGTGGTGATGTTCAGACTGCTAACCAGCTAAGTACATGGCTAAAGTTAGAACAGCAAAAAGACTGACCTAATTTTAGCTGCTGAGTTAATCGAGCAGTGATCTGAATATCTGGGTAACAGACAAGGGATTTCTAGCGCCCCCTACTTTCCCCCTGATCCCCACCACCCCCTGCCTCCCCAAAGACAAGTTAAAAAGCAGTGCTAGAGCATAGGCCAGAGTGATAAGTGGAGGCCACAGGATCCTGGAGCTTTCTGGTCTCCCGTGGAGAAGAATCAAACAAAGAGAACGGTGAATCATCTGAGCTCACGAAGGGCCAAGACGAGAGCTGTGGGATACATCCTCTGAGAAAAACTCTGAGGACATTCTGCAATACCATACAGCTCACTAATTTAATTTAATCTTATGAACCCATCTACCTTACATATACCGAAGAGAAAACGACATTGACCCAGACTCTATCTCCCACCTTACCTTCCTCTCTATCACCTGTCTCTACCTACCTACCCATCCATCCTTCTATTATGTTATACTTAATTTCCTACTTTACATAACAAAATTCTGTGTTACCTATTACTATGTAAGCCGCATTGAGCCTGCTTTTAGTGGGAAAGTGCGGGATACAAATGTAATAAATAAATAAGTAAATCATTGTATATATAGTACAGAAAAAGGAAGAAAGAAACACCAGCACCCAAAAGATGGTGACATAGAACGTGACAGCAAAAAAGCGCAGACTTTCCTATTGGGCGCGTCAAAGTGACACAGACTGGCCACTGTGTGAGAGAGAATGCTGGGTTCAATGGAACTTCTTGTGTGGAACAGAAGACCATCTACTCTGGCCTCTCATTCACATTTTCAATGGGCTCCGTCGGCATCGCTGCATAGAGCCGCTGGTGTGGCATCTTTACAAAGTGGCAGTAAGCCCGAAGCGCACTTACCGCTCGCTAAATAGGAAGTACTGCCGGGCTACCGCAGCAGCCTGGAGGTGGGTCCCGCCCCCTAGCGTGCCATCATATCCGCCGCTACAGAAATATTTAAATTCTTGTAGCGCTAGTGTGTACCAGGCGGTGATCGGGCAGTGCCGCATGCTGCCGCCTCAATGGGTGGTGGGGGGGGGGTGGCTTCCCCCGAAATGGCGGCACAATAAGTGGTTCACTTGCTGCACAGCCATTTCCTGAAAGAAGACCTACCTCTTACCTACTGTGGTAAAAGAGGGCCTCGGCGCGTGTCAAAAACATATGTAGACGCCAGCACAGGCCCCCTTTTGCCGCAACTTGGGGCCCCTAATATCTAAAAAGATAAATATATATATAAACATAAACTTAAATATAAAAAGACCATCTATAAGTATGATTGCATAAATTATGAATCCTACTATATAAATGAAGAGTGACTGACGCGGCACGTCACACCTCTCCTGACGTTAGAGGCAGGAACACAGCTGCAGGTGACCGGCGAGCACCGGGCGGGGATCGTCCGACAGCGGTTCCGAGGCACAGTCCAACAGGTCCAATCAGCTGCAGCCGCCGCTGCTGCTCTAACCGCAGGCCGGGCTGGGAGCCGACGCTTCCCTCTGTGACTTTCCTGGGCGGAGGCTCGGCTGCACCCGGCGGGGCTCCGACCGCTTTCCTGACGGTGCTTCTTTCGCCCGTTTTAATGGGCTCAACGGCTTGTATAAATATAAATGAAACATCAACATGAATACAATTGAATGTACAACTAAATGGAGGAACAGAATGATGGGAAAACTAAAATAATTTAATAATTACTGGGGAAAAATAACTCTTAAATCAGGCGTGACTCTCTTATCAAATAAGTAGGGAGAATCAAATCAAGGCAAAAGACATATGAACTTTAACTTACAACCTTTTAGAAAGACTATAGACAGAGCTCAGCAAAAACAAATCTATTGGATAAACGAACAACAGAGAAAGTTTACAGTATCAATAAAAAGCAAAGCATCATTTCTGTATTAATTTATTGCTAGCTTCACGTCATTTTATTTTTGGTTTTATATTTGCTCCCTCCCCTCTTCTTTTCCAGCCCAAAACGGCACAATTATTTAGATATTTGTTATTTGACTTTGAAATCATTTCTGGGGAGCAGTGGCTACGGAAAGTGCTGTTTTCATTCTCCCCTTTTAGCCATGCCTAATGTTCCAAATGGTAAATCAAAGGTACTGTGAGGAATCCTACAACAGTGTTTCTCCTCACTCCTTATCAGGACCCCTGGCAGGTACAACAGCCGCTTTAAACAAGCTAATGCTAACCAGAAACTGATTATTTATGAAATTTGGTGACAGTGCGGGATATGGGAAGTCTCAGGGAGACCTGGTTTTTGTCTGTTTGTTTAATGTACTTTAAGTGGGTTTTTAGCACTTACGAACTGTGACTGATTGCACGAGAAACCAAAATGCTCTATAGAACAGGTACAATTTCCCTAAACCTTGCCCTGTACATGTGCCTCATCCCAACTCTGAATGGAGAAATTGTAGAGACAAGGGGGGGGGGGGGGGTAATGCAGTCCGCTATGCCACTGTAATCTTCAGTCTGAGACTGCCCACCCTGGTAAATGTGGAGGAGTGGCCTAGTGGTTAGAGAACAGGTCTTGACATCCCAATGTAGCCAGTTCAAATCCCACTGCTGCTTCTTGTGACCTTGGGCAAGTCACTTAACCCTCCATTGCTTCAGATACAAAATTTAATTGTGAGCCCTCCAGGGACAGGGACATACCCAGTGTACCTGAATATAATTCACCTTGAGCTACTACTGAAAAAGGTGTGAGCCAAATCAAAGTAAGTAAATATTATTACTAAGATAGATGGCATAGCCACAGGTGGGCCAGGGCCCACCCAACAGTAGCACAGGTTTAGTGGTTGCTGGTCGAGATCCCAAGCTCTGCCAGCTGAAGACTTCCCCCTGATGGTAACGAAAATGCTACACGATACCTGCACATGCTCAGTTTTCAGTGCACGCCTGCTGCAGACTGCCAAGGTGGAAAAAAGCGTTTTTCCCACCAGCTGATATATTTTGTGGTGGTGGGGGAGGGGGGGGGGGAGAACACTTGGTGCCCACCCACTTCTTGCCTAGGCCCACCCAAAATCTGTTGTCTGGCTATGCTCCTGAGATAGAGTGAGGGAATTTTGTGGTATGGATACTCATCCACTGGGACCTGGCTGAAGGCAGGCCTCTGTAATAATTAATAATCATTCTTATCTGTTTTATAGTTCTAGTGGACATATTCTATGCTGCACAGTGACAATATATATTTCAGACAGAAAGAGAAACAGACCTTGTGGAGACAAGCAGTCTTTATTGGTTCATCAGTATTCCCAGGATTCACATACAGGTGCCTGACGTGGCCATGTTTCATCAAAACCAGCTGCATCGGAGACAAAAAAAAAAACAGCTGATGGGAAACCTTAAATTTCACCAACACTGATAACAAGTGTGCTTTCTACTGGGTTAGTTTGAAACCAATAAAGACTGCTTTTCTTCATGAAGTCTGCTTCTCTTTCTATTCCACATTGGATCTAGTAGACCATTTGCCTTCTTCATAAATATTTGGGTGTAATAAGTCATAATCAGTACCCATGTTTTATCTTTCCCACCTTAGTATTTCTCTTATCCCTTATTTGTCCTGATTGTCTGTCCTGATTAGATTGTAAGCTCTGTCGAGCAGGGACTATCTCTTCATGTTCAAGTGTACAGCGCTGCGTACGTCTAGTAGCGCTATAGAAATGATAAGTAGTAGTAGTAGTAGTGTTTGGGATTCCAGAATCTTGCTACTCTTTGGGATTCCAGAATCTTGCTACTCTTTGGGATTCCGGAATCTTGCTACTCTTTGTCCTTATCCCTCATTTGTCCTGTTTGTCTGTCTTGAGTGGATATTAAGCTCTGTCGAGCAGGGACTGTCTCTTCATGTTCAAGTGTGCAGCACGGCGTACGTCTAGTAGCGCTATAGAAATGATAAGTAGTAGCCTTTGGGATTCCGGAATCTTGCTACTCTTTGGAATTCTGAAATCTTGCTACTCGTTGGGATTCCGGAATCTTGCTACTCTTTGTCCTTATCCTTTATTTGTCCTGTTTCTCTATCTTGATTAGATTGTAAGCTCTGTCAAGCAGGGACTGTCTCTTTATGTCCAGTGTACAGCGCTGCCTACGTCTAATAGTGCTATTGAAATGATAAGTAGTAAAAATGATGAGTAGTAGTAGTAGTATAGTCCAAACAGACTGCAATCTAAGTGGGAGCCTGAGGCAGTGGAGGATAGAGGGCCCCTTTTACAAAGGCATGCTAGCGTTTTTAGCGCGCACTAAAAATAAACGTGTGCTAAATGTTAGAGATGCGCATATATTCCTATGGATGCCTCTAGTGTGTCGCATGCACTAAGGTTGAGTGCACGCTAAAAATGCACGCCTTTGTAAAAGTCCCCCAAAGTGAGCCTTCCTGCATTGGCCCCTGAGTTACTGGTTGTAATTTGATCTCTAGTACCGTGACGGTCTTCCTTCATTCATATCATCAATAGATGCACGTTATGGCGGCTACTTTGTCAAGAGTTGCTGCTTTTAGAGGGCAGTAGATGAGCGATTTGCAGATATAGGTCTGGTTTACCCCATGACTGACACAGGCAAATCAACCTGGATCCAATCCGAGGAGTCAGACATGCAAATCATTTCCCCCATCAGTGACGATCCTAAGTCGGCTACCACCCAGGGCGGATCGCCGATGCGCGCACCCCTCCCTGGGTGCAGCACGATAACCCCCCCCCCCCCGGTGCAATGACACCCCCCCGGTGCATCAACCCCCCCCCCCCCGGATACACACTGCTGGAGGGGTGCAGAGAGCAGCCGCGCACCTGTCGGCTCCCTCTGCTCCGGAACAGGAAGTAACCTGTTCTGGGGCAGAGAGAGCAGGGAACCAGCAGAGCCGACAGGCGCATGGCTGCTCTCTGCACCCCTCCAGCGGCGTGCACCAGGGGTGGGCCACCCCCACTGCCCCGCCCTTGGTACACCGCTGTCCGCCATAGATACAAAATGGGAAAACCCCTCTAACCCCTCGCGCCCTCCATGTTTCCAAATCCATTTCTGGCTATTTATTACCGATAGCGTGATAAGCAGACCTGTTTGGACGGCTTCAAGGACTGGTTCTGAGAACAACTGCTGTCGTTAGCAGATGTTTCCATCTGGGATTTTTTGCATTACGCCAGACAGATGTTTGCAGCCTAAAAGCAAAACATAAACAGCCACAAGAGTGTCACAAAGTTCCTATATAATGATTTTACTGGAGGATGATGGCAAAGAGGAGTTAATAAGCAGAAATCCTATTATGGGCAAATACATATACACCGTAGACCCCCATATAAGGCCAGATTCTCTATATGGTGCCTAAAAACTTGACACGGAAATCAGTGCCGACTAAGCGTATTCTATAACTGGCGCCTAGATTTAAACGCAGTATATCGAATATGCTTAGTTTATTTATTTATTTATTTAGCACATTTATATCCCACATTTTCCCGCATGTTTGCAGGCTCAAAGTGGCTTACAATGTACATAAGTACATAAGTACATAAGTAGTGCCATACTGGGAAAGACCAAAGGTCCATCTAGCCCAGCATCCTGTCACCGACAGTGGCCAATCCAGGTCAAGGGCACCTGGCACGCTCCCCAAACGTAAAAACATTCCAGACAAGTTATACCTAAAAATGCGGAATTTTTCCAAGTCCATTTAATAGCGGTCTATGGACTTGTCCTTTAGGAATCTATCTAACCCCTTTTTAAACTCCGTCAAGCTAACCGCCCGTACCACGTTCTCCGGCAACGAATTCCAGAGTCTAATTACACGTTGGGTGAAGAAAAATTTTCTCCGATTCATTTTAAATTTACCACACTGTAGCTTCAACTCATGCCCTCTAGTCCTAGTATTTTTGGATAGCGTGAACAGTCGCTTCACATCCACCCGATCCATTCCACTCATTATTTTATACACTTCTATCATATCTCCCCTCAGCCGTCTCTTCTCCAAGCTGAAAAGCCCTAGCCTTCTCAGCCTCTCTTCATAGGAAAGTCGTCCCATCCCCACTATCATTTTCGTCGCCCTTCGCTGTACCTTTTCCAATTCTACTATATCTTTTTTGAGATACGGAGACCAGTACTGAACACAATACTCCAGGTGCGGTCGCACCATGGAGCGATACAACGGCATTATAACATCCGCACACCTGGACTCCATACCCTTCCTAATAACACCCAACATTCTATTCGCTTTCCTAGCCGCAGCAGCACACTGAGCAGAAGGTTTCAGCGTATCATCGACGACGACACCCAAATCCCTTTCTTGATCCGTAACTCCTAACGCGGAACCTTGCAAGACGTAGCTATAATTCGGGTTCCTCTTACCCACATGCATCACTTTGCACTTGTCAACATTGAACTTCATCTGCCACTTGCACGCCCATTCTCCCAGTCTCGCAAGGTCCTCCTGTAATCGTTCACATTCCTCCTGCGACTTGACGACCCTGAATAATTTTGTGTCATCGGCGAATTTAATTACCTCACTAGTACTGAAAAGGCTATCACCAGACCAGTGGTTAAACAAATACAATAAAATTGTGGTAATCAGATAGGATAGAAGGAACAGGGTAAGAAGGAAAAAGGGTAAGTGAGTCCAAAATGGTCCATGAGTATGCTGTTCTGAAGGACTTTAGGTCTTATGTTGAATCCTTGGGGTACGCTTTCTGGGATAGGCTGTTCTTAAGTAATTTCCTGAAGCTAAGATAGTTTTGAGTTGATATCTCAGCACCTAAAACTACGTGCATCCATTTACACCAACGAAAATGCAACGCAAATCACAGTGTGCTGGGCCATATTCTATACACATGTCAATTTTGGAATGCCTACGAACCACCCATTTCCCTGCCCAGGCCATAACCACGCGCCTTTTTGCCTGCGTGCATTAGAAGTTCAGCAGGCAGAATACACTTACAGAGCTGTGCACGTAAATTCTTATTTACTTAATTATTTATTTATTTTTATGATTTCTTTACTGTCTTTTTGAAAGAATTTACTCAAGGCGGTGTACAATAAGAATAAATCAAACATAAGCAATAGACAATTATAGCAGTAAAAATATTCAAATAACAATACAAGGTATTTATTTATTTATTTGTTGCATTTGTACCCCACATTTTCCCACCTATTTGCAGGCTCAATGTGGCTTACATAGTACCGTAAAGGCATTCGCCAAGTCCGGTAGATAAACAACTACAAGGTGATATTGTGGTCGAATAAGGCATTCGCCAAGTATACTACTTACAATGTCAATACAATATGTAATAAGACATTTTAATACACAGCGTAGGGTATAAGCAAAGACGGAGCACATAGATAGGGGTAAGAGAGTAGGAGAAAATAAGGTGACTAATTTAAAGAAAGTTGCACATGAGGTCAAAGAGATAGTTAAATATTATCTCAGCTAGGGTAGGAGTGGATAAACATGTCCTGCTGCAGTATGTGCAGCCTGTGTCACTCCTTGTGTGTGTGTGAGTGAGACTAGCAAGTTAGTTACTTCTTCCATTAAAGGCTTGGTTGAAGAGCCAAGCTTTCACCTGCTTCCTGAAGTAGAGATAGTCTTGTGTTGCCTTTCAGGCAGTGAATTCCAGAGTGTGGAGGCTACTCCAGAGAAGGCTGGCTTGTGGGTATCACATTGTCTATTGGAGAGGATGTGGTTAGGGATACCCCTTGGGAGGATCTTAGTGACCTTGCAGATGTGTAGAGAGTCAGTCTGTTCTTCAAGTTCTTGGGGCCTTGAAGATCAGACATAGAGTTTTAAATTTAGCCCTGTATTATACTGGTAGCAAGTGAAGTTTTTTGCAGAAATGATGTGATGTGGTCACATCGCTTGCAACTGTTCTAGGCTGCGTTTGGTTTGCTATTCGCTAACACACTTACAAATTCTATTAGATATTATAGAAAAAATTGTACAGGAATTAGAGAAAATTAAAAGTCTTTTTAATTACTCACCCACCAGCACAGCATCAGACATTAGTTTCAAGTTATAACAAACTTACAAAATCTAACATCAGTACCTCAAGCCCAGCATCCTGTTCCCAACAGTGGCCAATCCAGGTTACAAGTAATTGGCAAGATCCCAAAACAGTACAATACATTTTATGCTGCTTATAAGCAGTGGATTTTCCCCAAGTCCATTTTAAGCTATCCAAACCTTTTTTTTTAACCCCGCTAAGCTAACTGCTTTTACTACATTCTCTGGCAACGAACTCCAGAGTTTAATTACACATTGAGTGAAGAAATATTTTCTCCTATTTGTTTTAAACTTACTACGTTGTGGCTTCATCGTGTGCCCCGTAGTCCTAGTATTTTTGGAAAGAGTATACAAGCGATTCACATCTACCTGTTCCATTACACTCATTATTTTATAGACCTCTATCATATCTCCCCCTCAGCCATCTTTTCTCCAAGCTGGGGGGAATGGCACTTGATATACAACTACAGTCAAAGTGGTTTATGTGGGGCAATGGAGGGTTAAGTGACTTGCCCAGAGTCACAAGGAGCTACAGAGAAAATCAAATCCAGTTCCCCAGGATCAAAGTCCTGTGCACTAACCACTAGGCTACTCCTCCCTAGCCGCTTTAGCCTTTCCTCATAGAGAAGTTGTCCCATCCCCTTTATCATTTTTGTTGCCCTTCTCTGTACCTTTCCAATGCCATCTTTTTTTAGATGCAGTGACCAGAATTGCACACAATATTCGAGGTGTGATCGCACCAAGGAGCGTATGATACAAAGGCATTGTAATGTCCTCATTTTTGTTTTCCATTCCTTTTCTAATTATCCCTAACATTCTATTTGCTTTCTTAGCCTCTGCCACACACTGAGCAGAGGGTTTCAACGTATTATCAACAGTGACGCCTAGATCCCATTCCTGTTCGGTGACTCCTAATGTGGAACCTTGCATTATGTAGCTACTAGTAAAAAAAGGCCCGTTTCGGACACAAATGAAACGGGCGCTAGCAAGGTTTTCCTCGGAGTGTGTATGTTTGAGAGAGTGTATGTGAGAGTGACTGTGTATGTGTGAGAGAGAGAGTGAATGTGCGAGTGTGTGTGTGTGTGTGTGTGTGTGTGTGTGTGTGTGTGTGTGTGTGAGAGAGAGAGAGAGTGAGTCTGGGTGTGAGTGTGTCTGTGAGAGCAAGAGTGTGTGTGTGAGAATGAGAGTGTGTGCAAGTGCGTATGTGAGACAGTGTGAGAGAGAGAGAGTGTTTCACACAGATACAGTGTGTGCGAGAGAGAGAGTGTGTGTGAGACACAGACTCTCTGTGAGACTGAGTGTATGAGACCAAGAGAGTGTATGAGTGACTGTGTGACACAAAGAGAGTGAATGTGATACAGTGTGAGACATAGAGTGTGTGAGAGACAGTGTGTGAGAGTGAGAGACAGAAAGACATTGACTGTGAGACAGAGAGTGTGTGTGAGAGAGAGTGTGTGTGTGTGTGTGTGTGTGTGGCAGAGATACCTCCCCCCCTCTCTGGTGTCAGGCCCCCCCTCCCTCTCTCTGGTGTCAGGCCCCCCCCCCTCTCTCTGGTGTCTGAGCGTTACTGTGCAGGACGCTGAGCTCTGGCTGTGCTTCAAGGAACTGACCAATCCTATTTAATAGAATGCACCTCCAACATTCTGAAGCCAAGAAACCTCGTGTGGTTGGTCACTTCTGCTTGTGATGAACCCGGAAGTACGTGATGTCAATTCAGGAGATGGATACAGAGAGCAGGAATGCCTCAGCCATGCAGTCAGCTTCAGAATGTTGGAGGTGCGTTTTATTATATAGGATAGTTCAGGTTCCTCTTTCCCACATGCATCACTTTGCACGTCCTCACATTAAACATCATCTGTCATTTGGATGCCCCGTTCCCCCAGTCTCGTAAGGTCCTCATACAATTTTTCACAACCCTCTTGTGATTTAACAACTTTGAATAACAATCAGCAAATTTAATGACCTCACTAGTTATTCCCATTTCCAGATCATTTATAAATATGTTAAAAAGCAGCGGTCCCAGCACAGACCCCTGGGGAACCCCACTATCTACCCTAATCAGCTCAGCTAGTGGCTTGAGGTAGATATTGAGCAGAATAGGTGACAGAATTGATCCTTGTGGTACCCCACAGGTCAGTGCCCATGGTGGCGATGAGGTGCTGTCAAACATTTTGGATTGTTGCCTGTCTGATAGATAGGATTTGAACCGTGCAACTACTGTTCCGTTGATATCTGTTTCTGCCAGTCGTGCTAGCATGATATCATGATCCACAGTGTCAAAAGCTGCTGAGAAATCTAGCAGTACTAATAACACTGAGGCAAACTATAGCTTGTTAAGTGCTGTTAACAGTGCTCGTTAGCTTGTTAACTTATGCACATCATTATAGAATCCACTTGGAGTTTGGCGTGGCTCTCTAGGTGTGTTATATAGAATCGGGGGGATAATTCAGATTTGTAACAGTGAATCTGTGTTATATTGGGTCTGCAGTGTAATATGCAAAAAGGAAAAAAAATAGGGTCCAACCCTTGCCATTCTGTATTATATCAAGTCATGTTTCATGGGGTGCACTGTGTAATGTCAATTCAACATGAGGAAGAGGAAGAAATTATTTCTAACTCTTTAGCACTCCCCCTCCCCCCCCCAACACACACACACACAAACACACACATTTTTCACCAGAGCAATGAAACCCAGCACCCAGTTTATAGAGCATTATAAATAAATCAGTGAAAATACTATACAACAGGACTGAAAGTAATGGGAACCATTTAATTGAGAACAGCTTCTTGTGCCCCAGAGGTGCAATAAAAAAAACTCGATGAACTGATCGTATGTTACATCTTCCAGTGAAAAACTAAAGCCACATTCTAGACACTCGGAAATTGGGAATGCTCCACATTCACCCGACACCCAACTACTATCAAAATAGTCGTTTCCCTGCACATAGCCACATATCTGTGACTCTGAAAGATTTGGGGAATGAGAAATATTTACTTAAACCGTCAAGTGAACTGGGTAGCGTGAGATCCTGACCCGGTTAGTTCTTTTTGGAATATCTGCCTGCTTCTTCTCTGCCTGAAACAAGGAGCAATTCCACTTCTGATCCACGAGTCCCCCTTTCCTCTGTCACAATAACATTTTAAATTAAAATAAAAATATATGCTAAGGATTTCTGACTAAGAAAATATGGACTGAAACAGGACCATGAAAGACATTCCCTGAAATATATAATTGCATCACAAGAATTCCTTGTGAGTATTTTTCTATGATGAAAATGTTACTTTTATGGTAAACAAAATCTTTGGCTGAGGGGGAGGGGGTTCACAGATTTCCCAGAACCATAAAAGTCCATTTTTCATTAGGTTAGCAGGAAGTTTCTATACTTCAACTGGCCGACATTCAGCTGGTGTCAGACAGTATTTTTTTTTTGTCCATCACTGGTGCTAAAGCCAGAAATTCAAGGGCTGATGTTCAGAAGCCCCTTGCTGTTCCGATCAGCGATCTCAAAATAGCACCGGAACAGTGCAGGATTATAACGCCCCTATAATAAGACATAAGTATCGCCATGCTGGGACAGACCAAGGGTCCATCGAGCCCAGCACCCTGTCTCTGACAGCGGCCAAAAGAACAAGCATTTTGTCCCACCCATCCCAGAAATAGTGGATTATTCCTACATCCATTCAATAACATTCTATGTCCTTTTCCTCCAGGAAGCCGTCTAACCTTTTTTTAAACTCCGCTAAGCCAATCGCTCCAACCACCTTATCCGGCAACGAATTCCAGAGTCTAACCACGCGTTGAGTGAAGAAAAACTTCCTCCGATTCGTTTTAAATTTACTACACTGCAGCTTCATCGCATGCCCCCTTGTCCTAGTATTTTTGGAAAGCGTAAACAGACGCTGCATATCAACCGGTTTGATTCCACTCATTATCTTATAGACCTCTATCATATCTCCTCTCAGCTGCCTTTTCTCTAAGCTGAAGAGCC
Source organism: Microcaecilia unicolor (assembly GCF_901765095.1). Taxonomy (NCBI): domain Eukaryota; kingdom Metazoa; phylum Chordata; class Amphibia; order Gymnophiona; family Siphonopidae; genus Microcaecilia; species Microcaecilia unicolor. Next base: position 15,182 of record NW_021963141.1, on the reverse strand, counting down.
CCAGCCTCTTCAGCCTTTCTTCATAGGGAAGTCGTCCCATCCCCTGAATCATCTTTGTCGCCCTTCTCTGCACCTTTTCCAATTCCACTATATCTCTTTTGAGGTGTGGCGACCAGAATTGAACACAATACTTGAGGTGCAGTCGCACCATGGAGCAATACAATGGCATAACAATATCCTCTTTTTTGTTTTCCATCCCTTTCCTAATAATACCCAACATTCTATTTGCTTTCCTAGCTGCAGCAGCACATTGAGCAGAAGATTTCAACATATCATCAATGATGACACCTAGATCCCTTTCTCGGTCCGTGACTCCTAACGTGGAACCTTGCATGACGTAGTTATAGTTTGGGTTCCTCTTTCCCACATGCATCACTTTGCACTTGCTCATATTAAACGTCATCTGCCATTTAGACGCCCAGTCTCCCAGTCTCGTAAAGTCCTCTTGTAATTTTTCACAATCCTCCCGCGATTTAACGACTTTGAATAACTTTGTGTCATCAGCAAATTTAATTACCTCACTACTTACTCCCATCTCTAGGTCATTTATAAATATGTTAAAAAGCAGCGGTCCCAGCACAGACCCCCAGGGAACCCCACTAACTACCCTTCTCCATTGAGAATACTGACCATTTAACCCTACTCTCTGTTTTCTATCTGTTAACCAATTTTTAATCCACAATAGAACCCTACTTCCTATTCCATGACTCTCCAATTTCCTCTGGAGTCTTTCATGAGGTAGTTTGTCAAACACCTTCAAATCAAAGCTAATGGCATGCAAATTTATGCACGCTTTTAGCTCTGATTGTAGGGGTACTTCTGTGGGAGGATTGTGTCTGGGCATGCACCCAAGGCACAATCCTCCCGCTGAAGTTGTTCGACAGGTCCGGGCTGTCAAAAGCCCAGACCTCTCAAACAACAGAAGAGGTGTAACAGGTCCGGGGCTTTCTCCTGGACCTGTCAAACCTAAGTCCCCCCTTCCGAACACAAGACCTGGAGGTCCACCAGACTTCCCCCCTCCAAACACTTGTTTTGCGGAGGGGGGGGGCTTAAATTTGACAAGTCTGGGAGAAAATCCTGGACCTGTCAAACCTTTTCAGTGGGTCTCCCTCATTCCTCCCTCACTGGCAAACCCTAATGCCAGCTCCGAACTTGTGTTGGGTTTGCAGCAGTAGCAGCACCTTTGTTTGGTGCCCTGCCCACCGATCGATGAAGGAGGAATGTGGGAGACCCTTGTTTGCAAGCTTTTGCATGCAATTAGCATACGGAGTTGGCGAGCGCATTGTTACACACGCTCACTGGCTCTGATCTTCGAGCAGGAGCAAATGCGGGTGTTAGTATGGCGCTATTGGCCTCTAGCAGCCATGTTTGCTTCTGATCATCTGTGCAGGCTTTGGCATTGAATTTCTTGGGGTTTTTAAAGTCGACTAGCGCATGACCGGTTAAGTTAATATTCAGACTTAACCAGCCATGGGTTAGCACATAAAGATAGGACAGCTACTTTTGTGGTCCTATTTATGCACTAAGGGGTCCTTTTACTAAAGGGTTGCCACGTGGCAACCCAGAACTATCACCGGCCCAACATGGCTGCCGGTGAAAGTTCCAATTCGAGCGCGCCCCATTTCCAGCACTACGGAAAATAATTCTGTAATTTCTAGTGCAGCGCTAACCCAACAGTAATCAGGCAGCACACGGTTACTGCCAGGTCACCACAGGAGCCCTTATTGCCACCTCACAGCTCCTGCTACTGTAGGGCCCGTTTTACCACAGCTTGGTAACAGGACCCCTAAATCTGGCTGATTAGGTCTGAACAGTGACGTACCGAGGGCGGGGCGGTCTGCCCCGGGTGCACGCTGCTGAAGGGGTGCAGAGAACAGCCGCGTGCCTGTCGGCTCCGCTGGTTCCCTGCTCCCTCTGCCCCGGAACAGGTTACTTCCTGTTCCAGGGCAGAGGGAGCAGGGAGCCAGCGGAGCCGAGCTAAGAATGCACCGGAGGGGGGGGGGTTGATACGCCAGGAGGGGGTGTCATTGCGCCAGGGGGGTGTCATGCTGCACCCTGGGGGATGGACGCCGCTGCACCTGGGGGGGGGGGGGTGCACAGTGGCGATCCGTCCAGGTGGCAGCCGACCTAGAATCGTCACTGGGTCTGAATATTGAGGCCTAACGAGATTCTGCTCCTGGAATGCCCCCGACATAGCTGGCTTTAAGTTTGGTGCTAAGCGGTCATTTTCAGCGAGGATGATCCAGGGGCGGACTGGCCATTTGGGCAACCGGGCAGTGCCAGAGGGCCCAGAGGCTGAAGGTGGCCCAGAGGCTCTGCCCGGATGCCCAGTGTGCCGCTGGTGATCTAGTGCCTCTGGGGGGGGGGGCAAGTTATTTCCTGCCCGGCCCATTGTGCTGCCGCTATTCCCCCCACCCGGCACCACTGTATTTTAAAAATGGCAGCCAAGACTCCCTGCAGAAGTCTCATGAGACTGTCGAGATCCGTGAGACTATCACAGGACGTCTCAGCCACCATTTTGAAAACACGGTGGCACCGGCAGGCAAGGGAATAGCGGCAGAGCAGTGGGCAGGAAAGAGCATGCCCCACTGCAGAGGCCAACAGACCACCAAGACCCCTCAGGTAGGACTAGGGCAGCGGGGCCGTCAGCTGCTGCGGCAAGGGGTGACAGGGGTGGCGGTCAGCAGCCAGGCAGGGGGCCCAGACCACCCTCAGTCCGCCCCTGGGATGATCAGATAAGTGCCACTGAAAATGACAGGATAGCCACGATCAAGTGAGTTAACCCGGTCCGTGACTGTTTCTGACCACTTAACTCTCTTTGAATATCAGCCAGCAAGTATTACAAATGAAAATGGAAGTTATTGCGCTGCCGGCAGGGCATTCTGCCTTCCACTGAATGATAAATTCCCATTGAGACCCTGTTCTCCAGCAACGAGAAGGCAAACAATAATAATAAAACAAGCTAATAAAAAGAGAACGCACAGTTGTGTTTGATGCGTAATGTCCGATTTCTCAAACCACCACAATGCATAAGAACTCACAGCAGGAACCTGTAAAATTGCAGATCCCAAAGAACTGATGTAGAATAACCCATACAAGTAAAATGAGATCAACATGGTCTGGGGTTTTGCGTATATGGAATATTATTCTCTATGTTCACAACGACTTTAAAAAGAAAAGCCTTTCAGCAGATCAAAGTCAACAGATCAAAGTAATCAAGATTGGAATATTTCAAATTCCTGTTAGCTTCCTGGATCTAAAATCAGTTTTTCAGTCTGTTACACTGGCTTATTTGTAGTGCAACTCTGAGAAATAAATGTATCATCTGAAGACCGTTTGGCATGTTCTCAGCGTCTTCAAATCAGGGCCGCCGAGAGACTAGGTCGGGCCTGGACCTCCGCCCCCCCGCCGTTGCCACCACCCCGTCGCTCCCCCCCGCCACTGCAGTCCGCGGTCTCACCTACCTGCCTCCATGGCTCCGGGCCCCCTGCATTCAAGGCGGCAATTGCAGATCTCCTCTCTTCTGGCCTTCCCTCCCTGTGTCCCGCCCTGATCTGATGTAACTTCCGGTTCCCGCGAGGGCAGGACACAGGGAAGGAAGGCCCGAAGGGAAGTGATCTGTGACTGCCGCTTCGAATGCAGGGGGGCCTGGAGCTGAGAAGGCAGGCAGGTGAGACCACGGACTGAGCGCTGGTGGCCTGACCCCGGCGCCGGCCCCCCTTGGAGGCCCGGGGAATTTTGTCCCCCCTGCCCCCCTCTCTCGGCGGCCCTGCTTCAGATGATACAGTTATTTCTCAGAGTTGCACTTCTGCTGCCGCCACGACCTTTAATGGTGTACCAGTGTCATCAATATTTCTAAAGACTCGATCCTGTGTTATCCTCTTTCTGCATATTTTCATTGCATTTCAGCACTTTACAGACTCCTGATGCAGGCACTTTGCCGAAACACGGTGCTGTGTCGAGTCATATTTTAACATTGATTAAAGACTTTTACTCCATCATTACGTTTCCTGGACTTTTTGGAAAAGTCTTGTTGATCACGCTACGCCTCCCCAGTGGCGTAGCGGGGGCCATGGGGGCCTGGGCCCCCTCCAAACTTCCTGTGGGCCCCTGGTTTTGTTGGTGGGGGTCCCTAACCCCCACCAGCTAAAGTATTGTCCAGTGCCGGTCTCCGGTGCCGCCGCATTGCTGCCCTGCTCTGTCTTCTCCTCACGAGCCAGACATGAGGGGAAGACAGAGCAGGGCAAGCAAAGTGGCAGCGCCAGAGATCAGCGCTGGACAACACTTCAACACCCTAACCGTAATCCTACCCCTATGTAGATTTCACGAAGTGGGCCATATTTTATAACTGCAAGCGTAAATTTTAGAACTACCACAAAATGCCCATTACCCTGCCCGTAACCATGCCCCTTTTGAACTGTGCGCATTAGAATTTAGGCGAAGTTCATTACAGAACACACTTACCGAGTTGTGCGCGTAAATTCTAATTATTGCCAATTAATGCTCACTATTGCTTGTTAAGCGCTGTTATCAATGCTCATTAACCTGTTACTCTTTAATGTCCAATGTTACATGGAATGTTGCTACTAGTTGAGAGTCTATATGGAATGTTGATATTATTTGAGATTCTACATGGAATGTTGCTATAGTGGAGGAGTGGCCTAGTGGTTAGAGCACCAGTCTTGCAATCCAGAGGTGGCAGGGTCAAATCCCACTGCTGCTCCTTGTGATCTTGGGCAAGTCACTTAACCCTCCATTGCCTCAGGTGCAAACTTAGATTGTGAGCCCTCCTGGGACAGAGAATATCCTTGAACTACTACCAAAAAAGGTGTGAGCAGTAAATAAAGATTTTGTAATTGTTAATTACAATACTTGGAGATTGTACTAGCTTATGAAGATGTAGTATAAGTTTTGTGTCATTGTTTTGTGGTTTGAATAACAATTAACTTTTGTTTTGTATGTATGTATTGTCTGTCTGCCCATTATTCCTGCAGTAAGAGAGAATGTACAGTTAGTTCTTTGGCTTAGTGGGTCTTTTGGGACCTATTTTGCTTTGACTACAGCTCCTCTTTACTGCCACTGGGACGCTGCTGCTTTAGGCAACCGCCTAGTCTTGCTTAAGGGCTGAACCGGCCCAGTTGTATTTTTCTATCACATTCTACTTGATCTGCAATGGCGCTGGTTTTCTAGCTAATGAGTTTACCTGCTCAGTTCCACTTCTGCCCAGATCTCAAGCAAATCTAGACGTCTTACAGGGCACAAAGAGTCTGTATGAACTTTTGATAAAGTGCTCTGTCAAACAAGGTCTGCATAACTCATGATGTGTTACTGAGACGCATTACAGCTCTTAAAAGAACCACCATGGCATGCTACCCCACGGATTGATGAGCCTGGGGATGCCAGTTCCCTGACGCTCGGCAGCCACACTGGAGCCAGTGCACATCTGGAGTGCAGTAAACGTACCCAGAAGCAAGAGAGCGGCTGTGTAGGGGTCAGGAGTACAGAGGAGGGCTGCTGACATGAGGCGCCACCCCAAACCCACATGCATTTCCTTCTGTAAACATGTGGCCAAAAGGCATCCGTGGTCACCTTTTCTCCCGAGCAAGCTCCATAAAACAAGCCAGGAACAATGTGACTATTATTGTCCTGGAGGAATTCTCCTGCACTGAAAACACACAGCCAGGCTCTTTTCAAAAAATCTGGACAATTGGCTCCAGAAATTGTGGGGGGAATCAAGGGTTGTTAAAATCAGGTTCAGTTGTTCATTTCATCATGGGCTTAACTTGCTGCTCTCTGAATGTGTTGCCCTTCAAAATTTCTGGTGGTAAATTCTGCAGCTTTTCCCCCCCTGTTGTAAAAATTGAGACAGCTACAACCATTACTCTGAAGCACTATTAGGAACAGGGAAATATTTTATTTTTTATTACATTTGTACCCTGCGCTTTCCCACTCGTGGCAGGCTCAATGCAGCTTACATGGGGCATTGGGGCAATGGAGGGTTAAGTGCCTGTGCCTGAAGTGGGAATGGAACTCAGTCCCTCAGGACCAAAGTCCACCACCCTAACCACTAGGCCACTCCTCCACTGTTGCTACTATTTGAGATTCTACATGGAATGTTGCTATTCCACTAGCAACATTCCATGTAGAAGTTGGCCCTTGCAGATCACCAATGTGGCCACGCAGGCTTCTGCTTCTGTGAGTCTGACGTCCTGCACGTACGTGCAGGACGTCAGACTTACAGAAACAGAAGCCTGCGCAGCCTTCTACATGGAATATTGCTAGTGGAATAGCAACATTCCATGTAGAATCTCCAATAGTATCTATTTTATTTTTGTTACATTTGTACCCTGCACTTTCCCACTCATGGCAGGCTCAATGCAGCTTACATGGGGCAATAGGGGGTTAAGTGACTTGCCCAGAGTCACAAGGAGCTGCCTGTGCCTGAAGTGGGAATGGATCTCAGTCCCTCAGGACCAAAGTCCACCACCCTAACCACTAGGCCACTCCTCCACTGTTGCTACTATTTGAGATTCTGTATGGAATGTTGCTTTTCCACTAGCAACATTCCATGTAGAAGTCGGCCCTTGCAGATCACCAATGTGGCCGTGCAGGACATCAGACTCACAGAAACAGAAGCCTGCGCAGCCTTCTGCATGGAATGTTGCTAGTGGAATAGCAACATTCCATGTAGAATCTCCAATAGTAGCAACATTCCATGTAGAATCTCCACTAGTATCTATTTTATTTTTTTACATTTGTACCCCACGCTTTCCCACTCATGGCAGGCTCAATGCGGCTTACATGGGGCAATGGAGGGTTAAGTGACTTGCCCAGAGTCACAAGGAGCTGCCTGTGCCTGAAGTGGGAATCGAACTCAGCTCCTCAGTCCACCACCCTAACCACTAGGCACTCCTCCATCTCCTACCTGTGCCCCTCTGTCTTCCCTCTCACAGTCCTCATCTTTCTTCTTCCACTAATTTAATCCATACCAGCTAGGGAGTCTGTATCAAAGTGAACCTGTCAGATTGTCTATAGCAGTGGGAAGAGTGATAGCTATGCACGTGACCTGGACATTAATCCCTATTCTGATAGATGAACATGGGTAGCACTGTGACACAGGAGGCAAAATCTTGAGAGCTGTGACCACTGTAACCCCAAGTGTAGGATGTGGCAGATTGGCATGTTTGTATCAGAGAAAACTTCTGTGAACTCCACACAAGCTTCTCTTTCTTCTTATAAGTGAAGAACGTTCAAATTGCAACATTGTATGTATGTTCTCAGATACATGTTACACTGTAGCAAAAGCTTTTCTGCCATGAATGAAAATAAAGTGATGGACAAGAGTGTCTATGGCCCAGTACAGTAGAGGAGCGGCCAAATGGTTAGTGGCAATGGTGGGTGAGAACCTGGGGAAGTGTTAGCTGTGCAGTCCTGATTGAGCCTTTGAAAATGTACCCCCGAAAGGCAACCTTTAAAAGTGTGTATTGGGAGAGGGGGGGGGGGGGGTGAGTCCATGGGAAAATGCAAAAGCTTCCATTTTGTGACTAGGTTGTGTGAAATGAAGGGGGAAAGGGCAGTTCCTGTCATCAGGAGCCCTGGAGAGCTTCTCTCAGGGTCCGAAAAGTCTGTCAGCTTTTGACTAAAACCAGCCTCTTCAGGTAATTAGCTTCACACTTTGTCTGGGTGGTTACAGACCCCTCATAACCTGCCGTCTCTGAGACAGGGAAGGAGGAAGCAGCCTCCGGATAGGTGCACATAAATCTGATATAGAAGTTAAGGGCTGCATCCCAAAATGGGTATAGAAATCCATGCAAAGTATCTGCTGACTTTAAGTGCCAAAAAAGGCCATTCTATAACTGAGTGTGTACAGTTACACGTGTGAGTACACAGAAAAGTGTCACACATATGATTGCTGTACACACCATTCTATAAGGCAGTGCTTCTCAACTCAGTCCTTGAGGTACACCCAGTCCCATTATGTTTTCAGGATATCTGTAATCTAATATTTGGATTTTGGCTCAGACCCTTTTTAGTATTAATTCAACTTGAGTTACATTCAGGTATACTGGGTATTTCTCTGTCCCAGGAGGGCTCACAATCTAAGTTTGTACCTGATGCAATGGAGGGTTAAGTGACTTGCCCAAGATCACAAGGAGCAGCAGTGGGATTTGAACTGGCCACCTCTGGATGTCAAGACTGATGCTCTAACCAGTAGGCTACTCCAAGGAGGCAGTGCATATGAATCTATCTCATGCATATTAATTGTCGATATCTGAAAACCTGATGGAACTAGGTGTGCCTCAAGGACTGGGTTGAGAGGCACTGCTGTATCCGCACACTAACTGCAAAGGGGGCAAACAAGGAGCTGGAACATGGGAGGGGCATAGGCAATGCTGCCACTTATGCACACAGCTTATGGAAAACTATAAGTTCTATGCACTGCATACTGCCACTGTTCCCTCTTAAGGGACCGCACCTTGAGTATTGTGTTAAATTCTGGTCGCCGCATCACAAGAAAGATATAGTGGAACTGGAAAAGGTGCAGCGAAGGGCGATTAAAATGATAGTGGGGATGGGACGACTTCCCTATGAAGAAAGACTAAGGAGGCTAGGGCTATTCAGCTTGGAGAAGAGACGGCTGAGGGGAGACATGATAGAGGTATATAAAATAATGAGTGGAGTGGAACAGGTGGATGTGAAGCGTCTGTTCACGCTTTCCAAAAATACTAGGGCTAGGGGGCATGTGATGAAACTACAGTGTAGTAAATTTAAAACAAATCGGAGAAACTTTTTCTTCACCCAACGCATAATTAAACTGGAATTCATTGCCGGAGAATGTGGTGAAGGCAGTTAGCTTGGCAGAGTTTAAAAAGGGGTTAGACGGTTTCCTAAAGGACAAGTCCATAAACCACTACTAAATGGACTTGGGAAAAATCCACAATTCCAGGAATAACATGTATAGAATGTTTGTACATTTGGGAAGCTTGCCAGATGCCCTTGGCTTGGATTGGCTGCTGTCAGGGACAGGATGCTGGGCTCAATGGACCCTTGGTCTTTTCCCAGTGTGGCATTACTTATGTACTTAAGGTGAGAGGTGAGTCCTCCATCTTCAGTCCTGCCAGTGGGAGGTGCTGTTTCACTATCACATTTTCAATAGTGAGTGACAGGCAAGCTTTGCAGGACTCCAGGGAACCTGCTAATCCATAGCAATTGAAAACACAATGTTGAAGCACTGCTACCTACTGGCAGCAATGCAGCTGGAAGACTCCTGCTCAGCTTACAAGGAATAGTGCATATCACACTTAAGTACATCCATTTATTTATTTATTTATTTATTTTATTGCATTTGTATCCCACATTTTCCCACCTTTTTGCGGGCTCAGTGTGGCTTACAATACACTTAAGTACATCCATTTATGCTTGCCGTCGGTGTAAAGGGTGCACCTTCATTTAGCTGCACCAATGTGAGTTTATGCTAATATTCTGTGACAAAATCCGTTGCCCAGATGCCATTATACATGGTATTTGGAAGAAACGGGACCGTACTACTACTACTACTACTTATCATTTCTATAGCGCTACAAGGCATACGCAGCACTGTACACCATACACATAAAGACAGTCCCTGCTCAAAGAGCTCACAATCTAAAAATGGAATGTTGCTAGTGGAATAGCAACATTCCATGTAGAATCTCAAACAGTAGCAACAGAATCTCCAATAGTAGCAACATTCCATGTAGAATCTCAAGTAATAGCAACATTCCATAATCTTAAATAGTAACAACATCCCACGTTCCACTGCACTAACCACTAGGCTACTCCACTAGCAACATTCCATCTGGAAGCCTGCCCTTGTAGATCAGCAACACAGCTGTGCAGGCTTCTGTTTCTGTGAGTCTGACGTCCTGCTCCCCGGAGGCGACTTGCACTTCTGCCCATCCCACCTCTTTTGCTTTCTGAGGAGCAGGGCCACCGAGAGCTGGAGCCGGGCCCGGGACAAGGCTGCCCCTGGGCCCCCCCCCCCACTCGAGGTCGCCGCCCACCTGAGATCACCGGGTCCCGCCCATCTGAGATCGCCGGGCCCCCCCTGCCGGCCACCCACCCGAGGTCGCCGGGCCCCCCTCCACCCGCTATCGGGCCGGGCCCTCGGAACTAACCTTAAGCCTCCTTTCACTTCGCAGCAAGCAGCGGCAGGGCAGACCTCTCCTCCTTCCTTCCGTGCCCCGCCCTCGTGGACGTTACGTCAGGCGAGGGCGGGACATGGAAGGAAGGAGTGGCCTGACCTGCTGCGGCTTGCTGCGAAGTGAAAGGAGGCTTAAGGTTAGTTCCGGGAATGACGGAGGGCGGGCCAGGTGGTGACAGAGGGCGGGCCAGGCGGCGGCAGCGCCGGGCCCCCCTGGAGGCCCGGGCCCCGGGACTTTTGTCCCCCCTGTCCCCCCCTCTCGGCGGCCCTGCTGAGGAGCCTCCAAGATGTGGGTTGTTTTGCTTAGTCGCAGCTTCAGGGAGGGGAGGGGGGTTCCTGAGCTACAGTCTGTGCAGGGCCTTCTGGACAGTGCCTTAATGTACACCCGGCGGTGTTTATTGGGCCACAGCGCAATTACAGATGTAGAGGTCCACGTCTTGATGGTTTAACCTAGCTGGCATGGCGGATTAAGACACTGCACTTAAGGCAGGGCCTCAAGGTTCACCCAGTGGTGTATATTGGGCCTTAACTCAATACAGATATGGAGATCCATGTCTTGAGGGTTAATGCGTGTTATTTTACCACAGAATGCAAAAAGGACCTAGTTGCTAATAGTGATAACACAATAGTGCACATGAGTAGATCTTGCCTTAAATCTCCCTTGAGGCATTGCCTCATTTTATGATAACTTAGGGGTATAGGTTTGAGAATTAGGGGTGTTAGTTTGAAGAATACAGGTCAAAAGGAGTTTTCAGCACCTCCTACTGTGGAGAACAACTCCTGGCACGGTTATGCCTCTTGTCTCCTTGCTTTGAAATGAACCCTCCATTCAGACACTCTACTCACCTGCCTCACTACTAGTCACAAATGAAAGGAAACTCAGAATGGAAAAAAGGGCTATTTTGAGAAGGAACAAAACAGGAGGCCTGACAGATTGCATCATCTTTTAAACCACAGAAAGACTAGAAAAGTGCTTTCCACTTTCAAGTTTGAACATTAATATATCATATGAAATTTCTTCTATCCCTGGACCAGCTGGATTACTTTGTACAAAAACTATAAATGGCTAATATTAAAAATCTGACTACATTTGTATGGTTGTGTTCCAGCACATTTTATAAGAACAGAAGAAAAACCATGCTGAGTCAGGCCAAGGTCCATCAAGCCCAGCATCCTGTCTCCAACAACGGCTGCTCCTGATCACAAGTACTCAGCAGATCCCCAAAATAGACCCATTGGGGGAGACTCTATACATGGCACCTAAAAAATCCACGTGGAAAACATTGCTGACTAAGCATATTCTATAAGCGGCACCTAGATTTAGGCACGGTATATAGAATATACTTAGGTGATATCCCAGTGCCTAAAACTACATGCCTCCATTTACACCAAAGAAAACATGGTGTAAATCCTGGTGCATAGATTTATACACACTGGGCCATCTCTCTGTATATAATTCTCACCTCCAATGTTCTGTCCTGCCTGGGACCGTGGCTCCTGTGGTCTGCTAGGCACCATCATGACGTGTGCCCCTCACGCCCCTCCCACTGAGTTCCAGACTCCGCCCTCCCTCCGATTTCAACACCCCCCCCTCCCCTCCCTCCCAGTTCAAGGCCTGCCTCCCTCCCTCCCAGTTCAAGCCCCCCATCCCTCCCACCCACACACACACACACATGCCTTCCAGCCTCCCACCCACCCATTTCAAGGCCCCCTCACGCCCTCCCACTGAGTTCATGAATGATCATCTGTTGAAGTTTCTGTGCGTGCGTCTGACATCAGACGCACGCACAGAAACTTCAACAGATGATCATTCAGCAAGCAACACGCCGGCACAGATGAAAACAGAACTTCGGCTGTCGGGGGTTGGGGTCCCCCGTCGGCACAGGTACGCGACAGCTGCGGGGGAGTGTTTTCGTCGGGAAGGTGGGGTCGAGGGGGGTCATGGCAGGGGGGGTCCAGGGGTCCGTAACGCAGAGGGGGGTGTTGAAATCGGAGGGAGGGGGGAGTCTGGAACTTGGTGGGAGGGGTGTGAGGGGGCCTTGAAATGGGTGGGTGGGAGGCTGGAAGGCATATGTGTGTGTGTGTGGGTGGGAGGGAGGGGGGCCTTGAACTGGGGGAGAGAGGGAGGGAGGCACGCCTTGAACTGGGAGGGAGGGAGGGAGGGAGGCAGGCTGGCTTTGAACTGGGAGGGAGGAGGTGGGAGGGAGGTCTGGAACTCGGAGGGGACAGAGCGAGACAGCGAGGAAGGGTGGGGGATTGCCTTGCTAGTGCCCATTTCATTTCATAACGAAACGGGCTTTTTACTAGTATTCTATAACTAGGCACGTAAGTTTCAGAATTCCCGTGAAATGCCCATTTCCCCACCCATAACCACACCCCTTTTTGCCTTTGCACATTAGAAGTTAGGCACACTGCATTATAGAATACGCTTAGTGAGCTATGCATGTAAATTCTAATTATTGCCAATTAATGCTCATTATTGCTTGTTGAGTGCTGTTATCAAAGCTAATTAGCTTGTTAAGCTAATTAAGTTATGTGCAGTGTATTATAGTTACGTCATGCAAGGTTCCACGTTAGGAGTTACGGACCAAGAAAGGGATCTGGGTGGTCGTCGATAATACGCTGAAACCTTCCGCTCAGTGTGCTGCTGCGGCTCGGAAAGCGAATAGAATGTTGGGTATTATTAGGAAAGGTATGGAAACAGGTGTGAGGATGTTATAATGCCGTTATATCGCTCCATGGTGTGACCGGACCTTGAGTATTGTGTTCAATTCTGGTCGCCGCATCTCAAGAAAGATATAGTGAAATTGGAAAAGGTGCAGCGAAGGGCGACTAAAACGATAGCGGCGATGGGATGACTTCCCTATGATGAAAGACTAAGGAGGCTAGGGCTTTTCAGCTTGGAGAAGAGACGGCTGAGGGGAGACATGATAGAGGTATATAAAATAATGAGTGGAGTGGAACAGGTGGATGTGAAGCATCTGTTCACGTTTTCCAAAAATACTAGGACTAGGGGGCATGTGATGAAACTACAGTGTAGTAAATTTAAAACAAATCAGAGAAACTTTTTCTTCACCCAACACGAAATTAAACTCTGGAATTCGTTGCCGGAGAACGTGGTGAAGGCAGTTAGCTTGGCAGAGTTTAAAAAGGGTTAGATGGTTTCCTAAAGGACAAGTTCATAAACCGCTACTAAATGGACTTGGGAAAAATCCACAATTCCGGGAATAACATGTATAGAATGTTTGTACGTTTGGGAGGCTCGCCAGGTGCCCTTGGCCTGGATTGGCTGCTGTCATGGACAGGATGCTGGGCTCGATGGACCCTTGGTCTTTTCCCAGTGTGGCATTACTTATGTACTTATGTATAATAGAATATGCCTGCATTTTGGCACAGATCTCTAGGCGCACTATATAGAATCCGGGGGATTTCTCTTAGTTAATTTCCAGGAATGAACAGCCGCTCTCCCAAATCTATCTAAGGACAGTTGATGGACTTTTCCTTCAGGAACCTGTCCAAACATCTTTTGAATCCCACTGTGTTAGTTGCCTTATCCACATCCTCTGGCAACAGATTCCACAACATAATTATTCAGTGTGTGAACAAATACTTTCTTATGATTTCTTTTTCATTTGTTGATTATTAGTTTTATGGAGTAACCTCTTGTTTTTATGTTAAGGTTAAATAGCCATTCCATACCACTCATGATTTTAGAAACTTCTATCGTATCCCATCTCAGTTATTTTCTCTCCAAGCTGCCAATACAACAAATAGAATGTTAGGAATTATGAAGCAAAAATGAAAACATCATAGTGCCTCTATGGCTGAATCTTGAGTAATGGTGAAGTTCTAGTTGCTTCATCTCAAGAAAGATGGAAAAGGTACCAAGAAGGACAACAAAAAGAATACAGGGTGTGTCGGGGGGGGGGGGGGGGGGGAAGAGACAGCTCTCATGAAGAAGGTTAACCAGGCTAGGTCTCCTCAGCTTGGAAAAGAAGTGAGTAAGAGAGGATTTCTAAAAACATGAATAATAAGGTACGGTTATTTGTACCTTCAAATATTACTAAGACTGGATGGCTCTCCATGAGCAGTGGAGGAGTGGCCTAGTGGTTTGGTCCTGGGGAACTGAGTTTGATTCCCACTTCAGGCACAGGCAGCTCCTTGTGACTCTGGCCAAGTCACTTAACCCTCCATTGTTGCATTGAGCCTGCCATGAGTGGGAAAGCATGGGGTACAAATTACAAGAAGGGTCTTTTTTTACTCAACAAACGTTCAAGCTGAGAAATTTGATGTGGTCGGGCGTTTGTCAGAACTGGACCTCAAAGGGTTTTGACAATATTAACCAGGTAGACCTAGGAATGCTGCCACTCGTTACTGGGTATAAACTGCAAAGAATGGACCTATTCTTTGGGATTTACCAGGCACTTCCTAGTGACCTAGATTGGCCATTTTCAGGAGCAGGATGTTGTTCTCAATGGACCTTTGGGGTGACCCAGCATGGTACATCTTATGTTCTTAACGGTAAAGCAGGTTATTGAATGGCACCACTGCCATTATAGACTTTGTGCTTAGCTTGCATCACCCCGGTGTCTACATTTTGGCAACCTTTTAAGAATTTACCCCATAAAGTCTGGCGAGTGCGGATTCCCATTTGTCAACAGTCCAGCAGTTTACTCTTTGTTCAGCACGACGCCCCTCAGCTGTCTTTTGTTTTTGTTACCCACTTTTCATGGAAACCAGAAAAAAAATTGTGGGTCATTAAGATGGAAGAAACAGGCATGAAATTTTCACAAACACTACTGCAGAAGAATGAGTTAACCCTTTACTCCACTTCAGAGTTTCAGCTAAATTCCCAGTGTTCCACTCAAGGGCTGATGCACAAAGGTGGCCATTAAATACAGCAGCCGTGGGTGAACTTACCAATGTGTTAACAGCAACCAATGCACAAAGGGAATCACATGCAAATGAGATGCACAGAAATTCTGCAAGGGAAAGTGCC